>NC_056746.1:1297444446-1297446946 GCF_019279795.1 Protopterus annectens | reverse complement strand
TGACGTGTCTAGTTCTGTCCCTATAAAAACGATATGCTGTGATGGCAACAAGGCAGACTTTTTGAAGTTGACTGTAATGCCTAGCCAATCGCAGTGTGTCAGAGTAGCCTATCTCGCTTGAAGAAGTTGATGCCTGGTGGTGGAGGTAAGGAGCCAATTGTCTAGATACGGAAACACCTGGAATCCTAGACACCTCAGTTGAGCTGTGACTACTGCCATGCACTTGGTGAACAATCTGGGGGCTGTAGTGAGATCAAAGGGCAGAGCTTGGAATTGATAATGATTGGCTCCCAGCCGGAAAAACAGGTGATCTCTGGATGGTCTGGCCATCTTTATGTAGTAGTACGCATCCTTGAGATCTATCGAACACATCCAACTGTCCTTCCCCAAGAACGGGAGTATGTACTGTAGCGTGACCATTCGGAACTTCTCTTTTCTCACAAATTGGTCGAGTCTGCTGAGATCCAAAATGGGTCTCCAGTCCCCAGTTTTCTTTGGAACCAAATAGAACCTTGAGTAAGTTCCAAATCCTGTCTGGTCTGCTGGGGCTAGCTGGATGACTCTTTCTAGCAATCGGCGTACCTCTATTGCTGCTTGTCCCATATCACTGGGTGGAACGTCCGGGACTTTCCACAACTGAAACACACTAACTATGAGTCGTTTTAAGTAACTAACTCACACAAACAGCCCAAAAGGGGCAACTGACAGCTATAGCATTATAAACAGCATTAAGAAATCCAAAAATAATAGTCACAACAGGGAACACTAATAACTAAAGAAGGGATCCTAAGGTCAAAGGGCCGAAGGCAAGATAGATTATACTGAGAAAAGGGGTATGAACACAGAAAAACTACTATCTACTTGCTAGTAATATCTGCTATTAAGAATAGAACAAGGATATATAAAAATTGAAAAATATAACTTGCTGAAAGTTGAAAAACCCCCAATAAAGTCTCAAGCCAAGCTGGAAACCAAGAGATCCGTGCCGCGGCAAACTAGATCTGAGGTAATTCCAGCAGTGCATTGTTGGATAAGGGGTGGGGTCTCGAGCTACTGGAGAACTTTGAGCTTGCTAGTCAGCCATGTCGGAGCCGAGGATCGGCTCCGAACCCATCACTGAAGAATGAACGGTGAGATTGAACAACTTCACAAAGTGTTTTGGCACCAATTTTTAAGAATAAGGGTGATGTGCAGAGCTGTACTAACTACAGAGGGATTAAATTGATCAGTCACAGCATGAAGTTATGGGAAAGAGTAGTGTAAGATAGGTTAAGAAGGGACGTGATGATTAGTCATCAGCAGTATGGTTTCATGTCAGGAAAGACCACTACAGATGCGATGTCTGATCTGAGACTGTTGGAGAAGTACAGAGAAGGTCAGGAGTTGCACTGTGTCTTTGTGGACTTAGAGAAAGCATATGACAGGGTGCCTAAAGAGAAGTTGTGGTATTGTATGAGGAAGTCGGGAGTGTTAAGTGTGGTACAGGATATGTACGAAGGTAGTGTGACAGCGGTGAGGTCTGCGGTGGGAGTGATGAATGCGTTTAAGGTGGAGGTGGGATTACATCAAGGATCAGCTCTGAGCCCATTCTTATTTGCAATGGTGATGGACAGGTTGACAGACGAGATCAGACAGGAATCCCCGTGGTCTATGATGTTTGCAGATGACATTGTGATCTGTAGTGAGAGTAATGAACAGGTGGAGACTACCCTGGAGAGGTGGAGATATGCTCTAGAGAGAAGAGGAATGAAGGTCAGCAGGACTAAGACAGAATATGTGTGCATGAATGAGAGGGTGGATAGAGGAATGGTGAGGATGCAGGGAGTAGAGGTGGCGAAGGTGGATGAGTTTAAATACGTGGGATCAACAGTTCAGAGTAATGGTGAGTGTGGAAGAGAGGTGAAGAACAGAGTACAGGCAGGATGGAGTGGGTGGAGAAGTGTCAGGAGTGATTTGTGACAGACTAGTACCAGTAAGAGTGAAAGGGAAGGTCTACAAGAGGGTAATGAGACCAGCTATGTTATATGGGTTGGAGACAGTGGCATTGACAAAAATGCATAAGTCATAGCTTGACATGGCAGACTTGAAGACAAGATTTGCACTGGGTGTGACTAGGATGGACAGGATTAGGAATAAGTATATTAGAGGGTCAGCCCAGGTTGGAAGAGACAAAGCCAGAGAGGCAAGTTTACGTTGGTTTGGACATGGGCTGAGGAGGGTTGCAGAGTATATTGGGAAAAAGATGCTACGGATGAAGCTGCCAGGTAACAGGAAAAGAGGAAGGCCTAAGCTAAGGTTTATGGATGTGGTGAGAGGACATGCAGGTGGTTGGTGTGACAGAGCAAGATGCAGAGGACAGGAAGAAATGGAAACAGTTGATCCACTGTGGCGACCCCTAACAGGAGCAGCCGAAAGAAGAAGATACACATATATACATACATATATATACACATATATATATATATATATATATATATATATACACACACACACACACACA
>NC_056746.1:1297344446-1297439446 GCF_019279795.1 Protopterus annectens | reverse complement strand
GAAAATAATAGCAAAAATAAATGGCTTTAGATACGCAAGAAGAAATGTTTTGTTTGGAAACAGCCAAACCTAAAAACATAGGATGTTAAGAAAAAGCTGCTCAGATTTACAAAAAGCTTTAGTCTTCTCCAAATATGGGAGTCATCTATACAAATCTAAGGTGTTGCCAAATTTTCTCACTAGCAGACTGAGAAGGGAAAAAAGTGGGAAAATGAACAGACTGATTAAGAGATGATTCATTAACCACCATGGGCATAAAACAAGGATTAGTACGAAAGGATACTCTGTCCTTTTGGAAAACATTCATAAAAAAGCAGGAACGGCCGTAAGGGGTTGCAGCGTAAACATCCATCTAGCAGAAGTAAGGGCAAAAAATAACAGTTACAAGAACACTGCTGCAAAGGAGCTTAAACAGCAGGTTCTAAAGGAGCCTGAGTCAATATTTCTAAAATTATACGTGCCAGGAAAGACAAACAGGCTTCCTGGGAGGCCTAATGTGAAGGACACCTTTAAAAAACTGTTTGGCCTCAAATCTAAAGGTCAATGGGGGAGTCGAAGGCAGACAAACAGAGATAGCTGATAGGTGGGGCCATAACAGAAGAATATGCCAACCCAGCATTGAGCAATTCGCACAAATAAGACAGAACCAAAAGAACAGCCACAGTAACTGAATCCGGGTTAAAAGAAAGACACCAAACAGAAAACTTCTTTCATTTGGACAAGTAAGATTTCCTATTGGTGGGTTTCCGGGCCTCTTGCAGGACCCAAAGCACATCCTCAGAAAAAAGGTGCCTGTACTGGATCAAAACCCTATCAACCCACAATGTCAGCTGAAGAGTGGACAGATGGGGATGGATGAGATACCCCTTTGTCTTGTGTGAGTAGATCCACCCTGCTAGGTAACTTGTGATGACTACTCTTGGCTAGATGCAGAACAGGGAACCAATGCTGCCTGGGCCAAATAGAAGCCACCAACAAGATTTTGGGAGCATCCTATTTCATCTTGTCCAGGACATTTTGAATAAAAAAAAGGGAGGAAAGGCATAAAGAAACAAAGACAAGGCGCCCACCTTCCAAGCCAGAGGGCATGGGACTCTGGCACAAAATATAGGAAGTTGTCTGTTCAGAGGGGAGGCAAAGAGATCTACTTGAGGAGTACCCAACTGGTGCACAATGTCCTAAAACACATCCTTGTGAAGTGTCCACTTGTGGAATTGTGTTATGGACCAGCTCAAAGAATATGCCATCATGCTCTGATATGAGGAAATGTAAACTGCCTAAAAGGTCACCTGATACTGGATAGCGAGATCGCAAACCTGAAGGGCTATGATTAGCATTTGTCAATTGTGTACGAGGCAAGACCATGTCCCTCCTTGCTTGCTGACGTAACACATCAATGTGGTATTGTCTGAGAGAATCCTGAGGGGCCATGGAAGGAGAGAGAATGAAAAGCCTGAAGAGTCAGAAGAGCAGCTCTCATCTCCTTTGACAGTGATATGGTCTTTCTTTTGCAGACGAGACCAAAGGCTCTGCACTTTCAGAGGACCAAAGGAGGCCCCTTACCCTACATCCAAAGCATCTATGAAGAGTTCCTGAGAGGGGTTTGGAAGATGAAAAAGAAGCCGCAGGTTGAGAAACAACTAACGAATCCACCACAGAAGTTCCAGCTTGAGGAGCCAGAAAATCTAAAAGATGAGAATGGTGAAGCCAAACTGACTTTGGAAACCACTGAGGCTTTCTCGTGTGGAGTTTGGCTACAAGGAGCATAAGAATGGTGGAAGCCATGAAACTCTAGGTTTGAATGGACAGCATCCGAAAGGGACCCTCAAAAAGTACAGTTTTATACCTACCATAAATGTAGATGTTCGAGTGCTCATACAGCTGCAGTCATTACAGATGGGTTATCCTGCCGTCAGGCGGGTCCTCGGTCAGCCGAATTTCAAAGTCTAGGTCCGGCGTCGGTTGTCGTCGCTTCTTCCTTGACGTCAGTGCAACAGGGGTATAAAACAGGCAGCCGACGCCATCTTCTTCAGTTTTTCTTGCCCCAGTTGTCAGGTGCCCCCAGAAGGAAGGCAAAATATAAATTTATGTAATCATGCAATATAGAATAATCAAAAACATTAGCTGCAAGCAAATACACCATAAAAGAAAACCCCAATAGGTTGTATGAGAAGGTGTTTGTCATAAGGCCTGTCCTAAGAGGGGACGGAGGGGGGGTAACCTGGACTGCAGCTGTATGAGCACTCAAACATCTACATTTATGGTAGGTACAACACTGTACTACGTTCATTGTGCATACAGCTGCAGTCATAACAGATGGGTAGAATCCCAAAGCTAAGTAGGGGTGGCAGGCACTAAGTGGAACTAGGAGGAGCAAGGATGCCCTGCAGGACTGCTGTGGCAAATACTGCTCTAGATTTAGAGTATAGAGGAAGGTGATAGTGCTTGGAGAAAATGTGCACTGAACTCCAAGTGGCTGCTTCCAAGATGTCCTTGGTAGGGATCCCCCGGAGGAAAGCTGCAGAGGTAGCTGTGGCCCTGGTGGAGTGGGATCTGATGCATGTAGGCACAGTTTTTCCATGAAATGAGTAACAAAAGCGTATGCAGTGGGCTATCCATTTTGAGATTGTCTGTTTGGAAATAGCCTTTCCTTGAGCACCTGTAGCATAGGACACAAAGAGTTGCTCTGATTTCCTGAATGGCTTTGTCCTGTCCAAATAATAACGAAGTTGTCTGTGAATGTCCAAGGAATGTAGTAGTCTTTCCCCTTTGTTTTGTGGGTTAGGATAACAGGTAGGTAAGTGGATAGTCTGATTCAAAGCTGCACTGGATACTACCTTTGGCATAAAGGTAGGGTTGGCTCGTAAGGAAACTCTGTCCTGATGGAAAATGATGAAAGGTTGCACAGCCATGAGGACCTGTAGCTCCGAAACCCTGTGTGCTGAGGTGATAGCCAGAAGGAAGGCTGTTTTCCATGACAAGTATTGTAGTTCTGTTGAAGAAGCTGGCTCGAAGGGAGGAAGGGTCAGCTCTTCCAATACGAAGTTGAGGTCCCAAGCAGGGACTGGTGGTTTCCTTGGGGGTTTTATATTCTTTGTCCCTCTGAGGAACTGCCTTAAGAGAGGATGAGAGAATAAAGGAGGATCTGTGTTGTATAGTGCAGAAATGGCTGAAGCGTGGATTTTGATGGAGGAGAAGGAAAGTCCACTGCTTAACATCTCAGCTAGGTACTGTAAAATTTGAGGTAAATTTATTACCCAAGGATTCTGTCCCTTTTCTTGATTCCAGGCACAAAATCGTTTCCATTTGGCGGAGTAGGCTTTTCTAGTAGAAAGTCATCTGGCCTCCAAGATGACATCCTGCACCTCCTTGGAGAGGAGGGTTCTGTTGGGTAATCAAGGAATTCTCCATGCAGCTAGATTTAGGGTTTTGAGCTGGCTGTGAATGGTTTTGTAGTTGTGCTGGGACAACAGAAGAGGGACTAGAGGTAGGACCCATGGTGGGGAATGTGACAGGCTCTTCAGGAGCGGATACCAGTGTTGTCTTGGCCAGTCTGGAGCAATGAGAATCATTTTCGGCCTCTCTGCTCTGGCTTTTAATAGGACTTTGGGCAGCAGAGGAAGAGGCGGAAAAGCATAGACTGTCAACGTTGTCCAATTGAAAGAAAGTGCGTCCACTTTCTAGGCCTGTGGATGATAGGTCCTTGAACAAAATTTTTTCAACTGGTAATTTCTGTGGGTAGCAAAGAGATCTAGGTCTGGCTGTCCCCATGCCTGAGTTATCTTTGAGAAAACTTGAGGATGCAACTTCCATTCGTGTGGATCTGTCATATTTCTGCTTAGGCTGTCTCTGCCAGTGTGTTTTCCTTCCCTGGCAGGAATTGTGTCTGTAGTTGAATTTGTAATTCCAGTGCTGTGTTCCATAGGGTCATGGCTTGCCTGCACAGGGGGTATGAATGAGTTCCCTCCTGTTTGTTTATGTACCACATCACTGTGGTGTTGTCTGTCCTTATCAATAGCTGGCCTGGAAGCAGTAGGTCTTTGAAGGTCATAATAGCATTTTGCACGGCTAGCATTTCCTTTTGGTTGATGTGTAGGTGCTTCTCTTTTTGGGACCATTTTCACTGAATGCACTGATCTGTCATGTGTGCTCCCCAGGCGTAGTCTGAGGCGTCTGTTGTGATGATTTGAGTTGCTTGAGGTACACAGAAAGGGAGACCTGTGTTTCTTTGGCATGCTTGAGCCCACCACAGAAATTCCTTTTGAAGGCATGGAATTAGTGGTATAATTGTTTCCAAGTTGTGGCTGTGTTGAGACCATACGTTTTTTAGGTACCATTGAAGTTCCCTCATATGCAGCTTTGCACATGGGAATAGTAGGATGCAAGATGCCATGAATCCCAGAGCCTGCAGGACTTTCCTTGCAGTCAGCCTGGTGAAGGTTGCCATTTTGCTGAAGTATTGAGACAGTTGCCCTGGTTTGTCTGGCGTGAGGTAGGCCATCTGGGTGGTTGTATTCAAGCTGGCACCCAGGAAAATAATGTGTTGAGAGGGTATTGGTTTTGATTTCTTTTTGTTGACTGTGTATCCCAGAAAATTCAACAGTTTTATTACAAACGCCAGGTGTTTCAGTAGTATGTCCTTGCTGTCTGCTTGGATCAGGCAGTCGTCCAGATATGGGTCGATTTGTATTCCTTGTAGTCTGCAGAAGGAGATTACTGATGCCAGGCATTTCGTAAACACTCTGGGCGCAGTAGATAAGCCAAAGGGCAATGCAGAGAATTAATAATGGGTTGAACCTGCAAGAAATCTGAGGTATCTTCTGCAATCTTGTCTGATAGGGACATGCAGGTATGCCTCCTTGAGGTCCAATGTTACCAGCCAAGACTCCATGCCCAGCATGGGAAGAAGCTGCTGTAATGTGAGCATCTTGAATTTTGGTACCTGCAGATATGTGTTTAGGATGGATGGGTCTAAGATAGGTCTCCAATCTTTGTCTTTCCTTGGTACCAGGAATAGTCTGGAATAAAACCCTTGACCTTGCTCTTTTGCAGGTACCTCTTGAATTGCTTTCATGTCCATGAGAGCTGAAATTTGTTTTTGTGCCTCTGCTCTTTGATTTTGTGGCAGGTTTGGCATGCCTCTCATTTTTGGAAGGGTGTGAAAGTGGAACCTGTAGCCTCTGTCTATAATGTCCAGAATCCATTTGTCTTTTGTAACAATATGCCAATTTTTTGAGAATAATGCCAGTTTTCCGCCCAAAGGTGCTGCCATTAAAGCTTTGCTTGGCAGGTATAGGGGGAAGTCATTGTGTCTGTTTTCTAAATGACTGTGATCTATCTTCTCCACCTCTTGGGGTTGGTGCTTGCCACTGTCTGGCTCTGAAAGATCCTTGAGGTTGCCCTCTACCCCTTGAACATCTGTATCTGCCCCTTTGAGGTCTGTCCGTGGCTGGAAAGGACCAATTTTTTGAAGGCCAGTTTCTGCTGAAACGTGGAGGTTGTACCTGCAGGAAATCTTTCACTGTTTGCATTGATTTCGCTTTTTCCTCCATTTTCTTTAGTACCTCCTCAGCTTTAACACCAAACAATACATCTTTTTGAAGAGGTGCATCTAATAATTTAGCTTTGACATGATCTGCTAAGGCTTGCTCTTTGAGCCAAGCATGCCTACGTATAACAGACCCCGTAACAGCAGCTCTACACGAGGCCTCTAAAGCATCAAAACCACACTGCAAGGTATGTTTACCCACTTGCTCTGCACCATGCAACAAATCCTGCAACTCTTAAATCTGGTTGTTCTGGTTGTGTCATTTTGCTTTTCAACTGAGATAACAAAAACTGTTGATACTTTAACATATGGAACAGACAGTTTAATGCCCTCATGGTTAAAGTGGCCAAGGTGTACACCTTTTTCCCCCCACCTTTCTAAAGCTCTGGAATCTCTCTCTGAAGGTAATGGGTTTTTAGCAGTAGAGGCCTTAATTCCCTTGGGACCCTGCGAAATAGTTTCATGGTCAGCAGTATGGCTTTTGTATAGGAACTGGTGAGAATCAGGAACCTGGTAATACCTGTCTGGTTTAACAGGGGCTGGAGGCAAAGAATCTGGGATTAAGGCTGGCTTCTGTGTACACATCATCCAATACATCTAAAACAGGAGGGATAGCCAGGGGCCTATGCTGGGGGAGCAAAAGAAAATCCCTGAGCCTTTTCTTGGAATCTGAGTAATCTTGGCCTTCCCAGTGAAAGTGTTCCCTCAATGTATGTAAGGTTTCCCCAAAAGAGTAGTCCTCAGTGGGGGGAGACCGAGGGAATAGACTCCTCTGCATCAGAGTCTTCGAAAGGAGAATAGGCATAATCCTGGTCCTCAGAATGTTCAGAGGTAAAAGAAGCTTGATCTGAGAAGGGGTAGTCTTCCTCTAATCTGGGCCTTTTGTCAGAGGGTGGTCTGAGAACCCCTGATAAGAGTAATCAAATCCTCAGCCATTTTGAGCATCTGTTTTTTAGGCATGGGGCCTTGAGAGGGTGTCTGAGGTCCCTGTTTTTTGGTTTTCATGGCTGCTTTAGATTTAGTGAAAGCTTTAATAGAAAAGGAGGAAGGCCTGAAGGCACCTTGAGAAATGGCAGGCCTGTCTGTTTCCCCAAGAGTGGCGTCGGTATCTGCAGTAGAAATGGGGACCGAGGAGCCTGCGACCTCAGGTACTGAAGACACTGGTAATGTAGTGTTATCGGTACTCAGGGGCTGTGTAGGCACCTCGCTGAGAACCGGTAGTCGGCCTTAGCGTATCATCAGTAGTCGGTGCGGACCTCATATGTCGGTCCTTATCTTTGCGTCTTTTACTCAAAACTGGAGTAGGAGTATCCGACGACATAATATAATTACATTTTTTACCAAAAAAGTGAAGGGCGAACTCCGCCCGGCGCTTAATAGTGCGCTTGTTGAATCTAGCACAAAAATGACAGGCCGAGTCGTCGTGGTCTGGGCCTAAGCAAGGTATACAGAAAGAGTGAAAATCCTTATGTGATATTTGCTTCCCACATGAAATGCAATTATTAACTTTGTCTGACATCGGTCTGAGGCAAGAAAAGTTTCCCCAACGGGGTACTTAGCTTTCAAGAAGACTTCGGCTGAAACATTTTCTTAAATCTCAGGAGCTGGCCGATCGGCACTTGCGAACTGCTTCTGCTTTGGACACCGCGCGGCAAGAAAGACTGAAGAAGATGGCGTCGGCTGCCTCTCTTATACCCCTGTCGCACTGATGTCAGGGAAGAAGGGACGACAACCGACACGGGACCTAGACTTTGGAATTCGGCCGACCGAGGACCCGCCTAACGGCAGGATAACCCATCTGTAATGACTGCAGCTGTATGCACGATGAACATTGACATTTAGTGGAGAAAGGTCCAGAATGGGTCTCCAGATGCCTTCTTTCCTGGTCACCAAGAAACTTCCTGAATAAAACTTCTTCCCCCTCTTAGGGGTTGGAACTTAACATTTCCTTGAGCCAACAGGCCTTGAAACCCCCTGGAAAAAAGGGCAGTTCTTCTTGAATTTCAAAGTCTAGGTCCGGCGTCGGCTGCGGTCGCCTCTTCCCTGACATCAATGCGCCAGGGGTATAAAAAAGATGCAGCAGACGCCATTTTCTTCAGTTTTTCTTACCCCAGATGTCAGGTGCCCCCCAAAAGGGTATGCTAAAAATATGCCAATAACACATGCATGCACCAAAATATATATGTAATACCTTCCTCTACAAGCAAAGACACCACACAGGTTGTAGAGGTTAGAGAAGAGCAGATAAGCTGCAGCAAAGATATGGGAGATGGTGGGTGGGTAACCTGGACTGCAACAGTGAATACACTCATCTGCATTTATGGTAAGTGTACACAACTGTACTATGTTCGTGTTTCACTGTTGCAGTCATTACACTTTGGTTGAACCCCAAAGCTAAGGCTGGGAGGCTGGAGCTAAATAGCATTAGGAGCGGCTATGAGGCCCGGCAGAACTGCAGTGGCAAAGCCTGCCCTGGATTTAGAGTAGAGTGGTAAATGATAGCGCTTTGTAAAGGTGTGCACTGAACTCCAGGTAGCAGTCTCTAAAATGTCTTTGGTTGGTACTCTCCTGAGGAAGGCTGCTGAAGTGGCTGCTGCTCTGGTTGAATGTGGCCTAATGCCTTTTGGCACTGGCTTGCCATGTTGTGAACAGCAGAAATGAATGCAGTGGCCTATCCACTTTGAAATAGTCTGCTCTGAGATAGCCCTTCCTTGTGATCCTGCAGCATATGCCAGTAGTAGTTGCTGTCTTTCTGAAAGCTTTGGTTCTGTTCAAGTAGAAGCGTAGCTGTCTGTTTATGTCCAAAGAATGCAGAATTCTCTCCCCCTTATTCTGTGGGTTTGGATAAAAATTAGGCAGATGAATAGTTTGGTTAAAGGCCACAATGGACACTACCTTAGGCATAAATGTCGGGTTTGTCCTCAGAGAAACCCTGTCTGGATAAAAAATGATAAAAGGTTCCACAGCTATGAGTGCCTGTAGCTCTGAGACTCATCTTGCAGAGGTTATTGCTAGGAGCAGAGCTATTTACCAAGATAAAAACTTTATATCGGCTGTAGCGGCTGGCTCAAAAGGAGGCAGGGTGAGCTTTTCCAAAACATAATTGAGGTCCCATGCAGGTATTGGTGTTCTCCTTGGAGGCCTTAAGTTTTTGGCTCCTCTGAGGTACTGCCTTAACAAGGGATGAGAAAAGATTGGTGGCTCTGTATTGTAATGAGCCGAAATGGCAGAGGCATGAATTTTAATTGATGAAAAGGATAGGCCTTTGTCCAGCATCTCAGTTAAGTATTGCAAAATCTGAGGAATATTTGGGTACAGCTGTGTCAATTCTTTGTGCCTGGCTCCAAGCACAGAATCTCTTCCATTTTCTAGCGTAAGATTTTCTGGTACTAGGCCTTCTGGTCTCCAAAATGACATCCATTACAGCTTTAGTGAGAGGAGTGTTTTGTATCACTACATTATCCGCCATGCTGCCAGATTTAAGGTCTTTAATTGACTGTGCAAGATCTGATTGTTTTGTTGGGATAGTAGATGAGGTATTTGTGGCAAGGTCCAAGCCGGGCATAGGAACAAGTTCCTTAGGATTGGGTACCAGTGCTGGCGGGGCCAGTCTGGGGCAATCAGTATCATCTTTGGCTTCTCTTGTCTGACCATTAGGAGTACCTTGGGGAGGAGAGGCAGTTGAGGAAAGGCATATACTGCTAAGCTTTTCCAGCTGAAAGAGAGGGCGTCCACTTTCCATGTTTGTCTGTGATGAGTCCTTGTGCAAAATCGTTTTAGTTGGTAGTTGTGAGGAGAGGCAAATAGATCTATATCCGGGAATCCCCATTTCCTTGTTATCATGCTGAAGACCTGTGGGTCCAAATTTCCACTCGTGGGGATCCATGAGGTTTCTGCTTAGTTCGTCTGCCAGAGTATTTTTCCTTCCTGGCACGAATTGTGCTTGCAGATGTACTTGGTAAGTCAATGCTGTGTCCCACAGAGTCATGGATAGTCTGCAAAGGGGTTAAGAATGAGTGCCTCCCTGCTTGTTTATATACCACATGACCATGGTGTTGTCAGTAGTTGCCCCGGATGAAGTAGGTCCTTGAAGGCTGTCAGGGCATTTTGAACAGCTAGCATCTCTTTTTGATTTATATGTAGATGCATTTGGTTTGCAGACCATGTGCCTTGACCATCTTCCTGCCATGTGGGCCCCCCAGGCATAATCTGATGCATCCATTGTTAATGTCTGCCTGGCTGGGGGTAAAGTGAATGGCTGTCCCTTGTTCTAGTGACAAGCCTTCGCCCACCAACGAAACTCCTGTTGCAGGCAGGGAATGAGGGTAATTATTGTTTCCAGGCTGTGGCAATGTTGAGTCCAAACACTTTTTAGGTACCATTGAAGTTTCCTCATATGCAGTCTCGCATATGGAATTAGTAGAATGCAGGATGCCATGAAGCCCAAAGCCTGCAGAATTTTTCTTGCAGATAACTGGGCCTTTGTTGCCAACAGTTAGAAATACGTAGTCAGTTGCCTTTGTTTGTCTGGCGTGAGATAAGCCATCTGGGCAGTTGTATTTAAGCTTGCACCCAGGAATATTATCTCTTGAGATGGTACTAGTTTTGATTTCTTTTCGTTGACCGTGTACCCTAGGCCTGTTAGAAATCTCTACAAATGCCAGATGCTGTAGTAGAATGTCCTTGTTCTCTGCTTGAATGAGGCAGTCATCCAAGTAAGGATATATTTGTATTCCTCTTTGCAGAATGCAATTACTGGTGCCAGGCACTTTGTGAAGACCCTGGGCGCAGTAGATAAGCCAAATGGCAGTGCAGAGAAATGGTAGTGCATTGAGTCAGCTTTGAATCTGAGGTATGTTCTGCATGTTTGTCTAATTGGGACATGCAAGTATGCCTCTTTTAGGTCTAAAGTCACAAGCCAAGCCTTCTTGCACAGCATGGGCAGAAGTTGCTGTAGAGTCAACATTTTGAATTTTGGTATATCCAGAAATGTGTTTAGGTTCATACTAGGCTATCTGCCCTGGGGCATTTATAAGCCTAGCCCGACTGTGTTTGGCTTACGCCACCCCTTGATTTGAGTATACTGTGTCCTTTTTAAAGTTTAGTTTACTGTGCCTCTGTCTAATAGTGACACGGAAGTAATCCCCGGGACAAACCTATGATCTCCCATCCACTCAAGATTCTTCTTGAAGAGAGTCAGTGAGGTGCTCTGCCTAACATGAATTGGAATTCTATTCCAGAGCAAAGGGAGCCTCTGGGTTATGAATCTGTCCCTCCAGCATGTTCTATATTTCTGTGCTGAGGTTCAAGTCCCTTGAGCGCGTGGCTCTAAGGGATTTAGATTTACTGAGGTGGAGCATGTCCATTAATTCTGGGTTGGACATAGCTTTATATGTCAGGCATAGATCGCCTCAAAGTAGGCGGTATGCAGCTGAGTAGAGCTGGAGTTTTTTTAACCGAGCAGCATATGGCATCGGTTTGAGTCCCTTGATCCTCCTGGTGAGGTACTTTTGGAGTCTTTCTAATTGCTGCAGGTGTCGGGTAAGGTACATCCCAAAGGGGGCATTGTATTCTATGATGGGCCTGATGAGGGATGAACAAAGGGGCACGATTACCTCTCTTGATCTAGATGCGAATCCTTTCATGATGAGGTGGGCTATGTAGAAGGTCTTTCTAACCACTTTGGCAATGTGGTTGTCAAAGGAGAGATTGCTATCAACTTGGGTCCCCAGATCCCGAATTACTTTCTCTGTACTTAATGGGTTACCACCTATGTGGTAATTTGTGGGCACATTGTTTTTGCCAAAGGGTATGACTATACACTTTTGGCATTTAGCTTTAGACCATGGCTCTGGCACCAGTTATCCGTCTCTGAGACCTTTTTGAAGGATGTTTGTGTCAGCTGGAGAGTCTATTATGGCGCCCAGTTTGCAGTCATCTGCGAACTTGGTGAGCCATAGTCCTCCCACGTTGGCCTGTACCTCAGAAAAGTAAATACTGAACAAGAGAGGCCCCAGGACAGAACCTTGTGGGATGCCACTTGTGACCGGTTTAGAGTCTGACATGGCTCCAGCAACTCTCACTCTGTGGGTTCTGTCTTTGTGCCAGTTTGCGACCCATCTTATGACATAGGGGTTTATATTTAGGCTGGATAGCTTATCTATGATGCCCAAGTGGGGTATTGTGTCAAATGCCTTTGTGAGGTCCAGATAGGCTGTGTGGACTACCTTCCTTTCATCTATGGCCTTGGTGACTGTTTCGAAGAAGTCGACCAGGTTCAAAAGGCAGGATCTGCTCTTGACGAAGCCAAATTGGGTAGGATCTAGTGTCTGCAGGTCCCCAATGTCTTTGTTTATGAGTTCCATGATGATCCTCTCCATAGCCTTGCAGACTAGGCTAGTCAGGCTTATGGGGCGATAGTTTCCAGGGTCCGTAGAGGCGCCACCTTTGTGGAGTGGGACCACTGTTGCTGTACGCCATTCTTTGGGCACATATCCTGTAGTGACGCTGAGATTGTACAGCAGTTTTACTTGAGGGATTAGTTCTTCTTGGAGTTCATGTAGGACGCAACCCGGGATGCCATCTGGTCCCATGGAAGCAGTGTTTTTTGCTTTGGAGAGGGCAGCCTTCACCTGAACATCAGAGATGTTTGGGAATCTGCACTCTGCCGGGATAGATACTTGCTCTTTTGGGGGGGAGGGGGGGAGAAGTTTGCACTGAACCTGTCTGCCAGGATATTGGCGATGTCTGTGGGTTCAGTGTATTTTTTGTCGTTTAGAATCAACTCGGAACAAGTCTGGGAGTTGCATCCCAGGTTTCTAACATAACTGAAAAAAGCATTATGATTGTCTTTAGTGTCCTGTGCAATTTTTCTCTCGAAGCTGGCCTTGGAGGATTTTATGAGGGATCGTAATTTTTTGCTAGTACTGATCAGAGATGCCTTCCCTTTTAGGGATTTTGCTCTATCATGTAGTAGCTTCCTCCTTCTGTTGTACAGTTTATTTATGGCTGGGGTCCAGCAGACTGGACGCCTGCCTTTGGATGATTGGGTCTTGATTTTGTTTGGGATAGCATGATCCATGCATTCCTGGAGATGTTCGTAGAATGCGTTTATATAGGATTCTGCAGTTTGGCCCGTAGTTTCCACTGGCCCTGGGGCCTTGAAGGATCCCACTTCGGTTTTGAGAAGAGTGAAGTTCGCTTTTGAGAAGAGTGAAGTTCGCTTTTGAGAAGTTTTTCACTGTGGTTTTCTGGGCTGGGGGTGGGGTCGGGATGTGGATATCCAGTGAAATTAATTTATGGTCCGATCTTACCAATGAGGGATATACTTCTGGTATGGAGCATAGAGTCCCTATGTTGGTAATGATCAGGTCTAGTATGTTATCCCCTATTGTGGGAGTGGTGACTAGCTGTTCCATAGCATTTGAGTTTATAAATTCCAGGAACCTTTGGGCTAAGGTGCTGGGGCTTGAGTAATGCTCCCAGTCTATGTTTGGGTAGTTGAAGTCGCCCAATATAATGGTGTTCGGAGAGATCTTCATGTTATCCAATGTTTTCAGGAAAGCCGAGTGGGATTCCTGACAGAGAGTGGTCTGTAGGATGCTATAAACTGAAAAGCAATCTTGCCCACTGCCAGTTGCACATGGATGGTCTCCGATACTTCGTGCAATGCCACTAACCTGGAGGTGTGGATATCCTTGATAAATATGGAAACTCCCCCTCCTTTTGTGGTTCGGTCTGGGTTTTGGGGCCGAAAAGCATGATATGAGGTATAACCTGGTAGTGCTGGGGTGCTCTCTGGAGCCTTGAACCAGGTTTCTGTCACTGCACAGATATCGATGTTCTCCATACTGAGGAGAGCTTCTAGTGCGTGCATCTTGAGGTTAAGACTTCTGGCGTTTAGCAGCATTACCCTTAGTTTCTTGTTCCTTGTGCTGTCTATGGAGGTGGGTTTGACTTTTGAGCCTTGCCTAAAAAAGGCACTATGGGGGTGGCAAAAGCCTTTGCCAATATCCGAAAGCCCAGGGGTGACAGGTGCAAGCTGTCCCTAGCAAAGCAACGTGGCTTGTCGGGCATGTCATCCCAGGCTGACAGACAATGGATCCCCTTTGAATGACACCAAAATTTTAGCCAATTGTTAAAATCGATCATTTTGTCTTTATACTGTGGCATCATTCTAGGTGAGGGTAAGATGCTGCTCAAGATCAGGGTCATACCGGCCTGGGCTACATGATCAGAGAGCTCCTCTGTCTCTTTTCATGTAGTCGAGGGGGGTACGTCTCAGATCATTCACGCCAGCATGTACAATGACCGAGTCATATTTGTATTTGCTTTGGAGTGACCTGTGTGCTTGCGTTATGTGGCGGATCCTAGCGCCCGACAGGCAGCTCACTGTGACCTTCTCTTTATTCAAAAGATGAAAGTCACCAAAACGAAAAAACAAGCTCTTCTGTACAACTGGAAGAAATACAATTCATTCATTGTCCAAAAAACTTTTCAAATGAGCGCTTTCGTCTGCTCAAGGCAGACTTCATCAGATAAAAAACTCACTGGTGCATTAGATTTTTATATATAAAACCAACAAAGTAATTATTCAATTAGCATCAATCAATTAAAAAACCTTAAAGTTGTATCTTCCAACATTTTTTCTCTAATATTGTACTCAACTTAAAACAGCTTGAACAAAATAAAGATTTTTGTGCAGCCTTTTGACATAAAATGAAACAAAAATGTCTTCTAAAAAATAAAATTATGTTTTAAGTACCAATGATGAAAAATAATCGTGTTGTTAAGTAAGTTTTAACTTTAAGGTTTTTTTAATTGATTGTTGCTAATTGAATAATTACTTTGTTGGTTTTATATATAAAAATCTAATGCACCAGTGAGTTTTTTATCTGATGAAGTCTGCCTTGAGCAGACGAAAGCGCTCATTTGAAAAGTTTTTTGAACAATAAAAGAACTGTATTTCTTCCAGTTGTACAGAAGAGCTTGTCTTCTCTTTATTCAGCCTGGTGAGCGGGGACGTCAATGTGTCTGACAACAGAGTCACCTATTACAAGAGTATTAGGTGTGTTATTCAGCCTTAAGGGCTGTGACTGCTTTGGAGGTCTCTGTTGCTTAGGTAGATTTTTATTTAGAGCCTCCGAGTATGTTTTTGTGTGTTTGGTTCGCTGTTGTGGTGGGACTATGTGATACTGGAATTGTGTTGTGTGAGGTTACCTTCTCCTCCTGACTGGTTACACCAGTTTTGAGATGAGAGAGCTCAGCCTCCAGTTTGGCTATATGGTTGCATCTCTCACATATATTTGAACCTGTTTGGAGGAGGAGAGGGTTGTCTGTGTACATGAGACAGTTGTAACATTGCCTCAAAATTCCCAGATATATCAGCTGGACTGGAGAGGAAACCACTGACTGACCTTTGGACATGCTATAGTAATATAGGGAACTGAATTAAAATGGACCAATAGGGGACAAGGTAATCGTAAAGAGTATAAGAGTAAGTAGTGCTTATGGTTTATTAGTGCTAACTTGTAAGATTACTTATTCGGACCAGTGAGGGGCCTTAGAATGAGAATATGGTGTTTAATTTGAGAGATACAGCAGTTCTAAGGGAAAAAGTGAAGAGCAGACTTTGTGGAGCCAGGAATAGTTTAAACCCAATTAGGCGGCGCTGCCCGATGTTGCGCTATGCGCAAAAACGCACAAAACCGCGCAAAAGACGGTTTTAAGAGAATAGATAGATCTAGTATTGGTCTCCAGGTCTTGTCCTTTCTTGGTACCAAGAACAGTCTTTGATAAAATCCTTGTCCCTGCTCTTGCTCTGGTACTTGTTGAATTGCCCTCATGTCCATGAGGGATGAGACTTGCTTTTGTACCTCTGCCCATTGATGTTTTAGCAGGTCTGGCTAACCATTTGTCCTTGGCAGGGTATGGAAGTGAAACTTGTAGCCTTGTGACATTATGTCTAGGACCCATTTGTCCTGGGTTATTATGTGCCAGTTTTGAGAAAAAAGTGCTAGTTTTCCCCCTAAAGGTGCTGTTAGAAGATAAGTGATTGGTGCAGGCAGGGGAAGTCATTGGGACTGTTTCCTGTATGGTCGTGATTTGTCTTCTCCACTTTTGGAGGTAGAAGCACCCCATTGTTTAAATCTGTATGAACCTTGGGGCTGGGATCTGCCTCTCGGCATCTGTATCTGCCCCTTTGTGGTCTGTCTGACACTGGAAAGGACCAATTCTTTGTAGGCCAGTGTCTGCTAAATCTTGGAGGCTGAACCTGTAAGAAATCCTTAACTGTTTGCATAGATTTAGCTTTGTCCTCCATTTTCTTCAACACCTCTTCTGCTTTAACACCAAACAAAGTATCATGCTATAATGGGGCATCTAACAATTTTGCTTTGACATGATCACGCAGACTTTGTTCCTTTAACCAAGCATGCCTCCTGATGACAGAACCCGTAACAGCGGCTCTGCAGGAGGCTTCCAAAGAATCAAAACCACACTGCAAAGTATGCTTTCCAACTAGTTCAGCTGCATGCAATAAATCCTGCATTTCTTTGTTTTTTGCACATTCAGAATTTGTCAACATTTTCTGTTTAAGCAGTGACATAATATACTGCTGATATTTGAGCATTTGAAACTGACAATTTAAAGCCCTTACAGCCAAGGTAGCGGAAGTGTAAATCTTTTTTCCCCATCTGTCCAATGCCCTAGAATCCCTGTCAGAGGGGGTAGGGTTTTTTGCAGCGGAAGCCTCGACTCCTTTGGGACCCTGAGAGATGGTTTCTGGGTCAGCAGCAGGGTTTTTGAAAAGGAATTTATGAGAGTCAGGGACCCTGTAGTACCTGTCCGGCTTAACAGGAGCTGGAGTTAAGGAGTCAGGGGTCAGATTGAACTCTGAAAATACATCATCAACAATGTCTAATACAGTTGGAATAGCTAGGGGCCTGTGTTGTGGTAGTAAAAGGAAGTCTCTGAGCCTTTTCTTAGATTCTGAAAAATCTTGGCTCTCCCAGTGGAAATGCTCCCTCATGGTATGCAAGGTTTCCCCAAAAGAGTAATCCTCAGGAGGAGAGGCCGAAGGGATAGATTCTTCAGCATCAGAATCCTCATAGGGAGGAAGAGAGTATTCCTGCTCAGAAGAGGAATCAGATGAAATGGAAACCTGATCTGAAGATTCATATTCTGTCTCTTGCCTAGGCCTTTTATCAGGAGGGGGATGGGAACCCCTGATCAAAGTAATTAAGTCTTCGGCCATTTTGAGCATCTGTTTTTTTGGGCATGGAGGCCTGTCCATGAGGTTGTTGTACTTGTTTCTTTGTCTTTAAGAGTGCTTTAGTCTTTGCCTTTGAAGCTGAAGTCGTTTTAATGTATAATTGAGTTGGGTCTGAAAACACCCTCAGAAGCCGATGCCAGCTCAGTGGCTCCGGACCCATCTGAGGGAATAGTCTCCGAAAGTGCAATACCTTGACCTTCCAGCGGCCTAGGCGACTCCACGTAGGAGTCGGCAGCAGCCTGTGGGTCTAAAGCAGCAGGTGTCAGGGGCTGCGAAGGCGCCTCACTGAGAACCAGCGACTGGATTAGATGCCTAGTCGGTTTTGGACCTCAGATGACTGTCTTTCTTTGCGTTTCTTGTGAATTCCGGTAGTCGGATGGCTATCCGACGACATGGTATAATTAAATCTTCTGCCAAAATAGTGTAATGCAAAATTGTACCGACGCTTAATAGTGCGTTGGTTAAATCTAGCACAAAACTGACAACTAGCAACGTCGTGGTCAGGGCCTAGGCAAGGAATATAGTAAGAATGTAAGTCCTTATGAGGTATTTGCTTCCCACAAGAAATACAATTATTAACTCTTTCTGACATCGGTCTGGAGCAAGAAAAAAGTTCCCCAACGGGGTACTTAGCTTTTGATGAAGACTTCAGATCTGAAATTCGAACACGAAAACCTCAGGAGTCGGCCCACCGGCACTTGCAAACTGCTTATGCTTCGGGCACCATGCGGCAAGAAAGACTGAAGAAAAAGGCGTCGGCTGCATCTTTTATATCACTGACATCAGGGAAAAAGCGACAGCAACCGACGCCAGACCTAGACTTTGGAATTCAGGCCGACTGAGGGTAGCCTGCCAGTAGGATAACCCAAGTGTAATGACTGCAACAGTAAAACATGAAGAACATCAGGAATGTAAATAAGAACAGGACAAGGATATTCAGTCAGCACCTGGTCTGTCAGGAAAAGGAGGCTTCTAAGTAGGAGGAGTTTGGGTAGCCATTTAGCAGATGGAGCTCTTCTAACACATTTTTTTTACCTCGGGTGGGGGGGGGACTGTCTACAGACAAAGACAGGCTTGTTAGGGCAATTCCTCAAACTTGGAAAAGGGTGAAACAAAAATATGCTTCAACTCTTGGAAGGCCTTACCCTATTCTTCCAGGGATTTAAATTCCGCAGCAGCAGCACCAAACAAAATACTTACTACCCAAAGGAGCATCCATCAGTTTAGTCTTTATATCATTAGGCAAAGGTTGAAGTCTGAGCCAGGAATACCTCCTCAATACAGACCCAAAAGCAACATCCCTAGGTGAAGCATCAGCTGCATTTTAGCTATATTTAATGGTATGGCAAGCAACTTGGGAGGACGTCCCTGGCAAGGCAACAGCAGACGTTTTCCCTTCAGAATCAGGAAGATCTGAAAAGGCTTGACAAGCCTGGGAAGAGCAAAGACATAGCTGGTCATACAATGCTGATAATTTGCAGCTGGGGTAGCAGAAGTATACACCTTATTATCCAGCCTCACCATAGTTCTGCTTTCCTTGTTTGAGGGAAGCAACTTAGTTGAGGCAACAACTTGGAAGGCTTATAAGAGGCAACAGACACCACAGAAGGGTCAGCAGAGGGGCACTTATAAAGAAACTTGTAATCTTTAGGCAGTTTATAAAATCTTTCAGGTTTTATGGTGCAGGGGGTTGGGAATCAGGAGCCTGAGAAGCACTGGAAAAATATCCATTAAGACAGTAAGAACAGGAGGAACAGCAGAGGGCCTAGGAGACTATCTGCAGAAGCTCATAACACTTCTTCCGAACATCAGACACCTAAACAGTCCCATTTGAAAAATTCCATCATTCTGGAAAAAGTGTCACAAGTAAAACCTCCTCAAAAGGAGAGTCAGGACTGAAACTCTTCTTCCTCCGAACTATAACCTAATGGAGAAGGAATCAGAGGAATAAATAAATGACTCTTCATCAGAATTAACACCATCAGCAGAGGAATCCTGCTCTCTGGGAAGAGGACCAAGGAGGAGCAGGAACAGACACCCCCCTGTGGAGGCATCAAAGTCATAGGGGCATTAAAGAGACCTCGAGTGAAGTTTTTGTCATTCACGATGAGGATCTCTGGAAGCAGGCGAAATGCGTTTAGCCTTCTGCTTCTTTTTAAGTGGGAAGTCAGCCTTGGAATGTTTAAAAGGCTCTGACGACACACTATAATAGTAGCCAGAACCTCTTCCCTCACTAATATTTAAGGAACACCCATAGGCCCTTCAGTATTACCCAGTTGAGGTTACCACTGTACATCTGAAACAGATGTCTGCAAGGCCTACGTGGAAATAGGTGGAGTCCTATCCAAGCATGCCTCTGAAACAGTTGTGGCAGAGTAATCAGAGAAAGAAACTGTACTGTCCATCGGGCTTCCACCAACTTTAAGAGACATCTGGTGGAGGCAGTACAGCCAAAGAATCTGACCAAGCTTTCATGGTAGTTTTCTTCACAGATGGCTGACCCTCGGACCGAGAAGATCCTTCCATAGTGTCTTCAACCAACAGTTTAAGTCGTTGGTTCTCTAAGTAAATCACAAGGGTAAAAGGCCAACTATGCAATATCTTGGGGATGAAAGCTTGACAAATCTCACAAGACATATGGCTGTGGGAAGTGTCTAAATAGAATAAACATACTGCTCAAGATTACCTATAGAGGGAATCTGTCTCCTGCACTGGCATTTCCCCTTTCTGGAGGGCATGAAACCAACAACTAAAGATGAGAAAAAAAAAAAAAAAAAAACAAGGCACTTATCTGAAAGCAGCTGGTACCCAGCAGATGAACTACTATTCAGAATGATGATCGACGATGGCATTCAGACTGGTGGCAAAAAGTTCTGAGGATGGTACATGCTGCCGTCATCTTTATGGTCTACGCCATGCACTGGGAGCATGTGTGTGATGTACAGTGCATCCATTATGACAAAGGCTTTGATATACTAGCTGGACATCAAGCTGCACTTGGCAGGTGATCTCTATTGTAAAGGATACCGCAATAGTGACATGGAAGGACATCATCTATACTCCTCTGCAACTTCTACCAGCACCGCCAAAAGAAAATAGACACATTTTGGAGCAGCATCTATGAAGATCCTGTGGAACATAAAGATGCTAAATGGATAAAAGAAATAAAAAACAGAATAAGACGTTTAAAGGTAAAGGGTATGAAAAGGGATGAAGCAAAAGCCAGAAATAGCTTGAAACAAAGTTAAGAAAAGCCTCTAACTGGAAACCCAGACAAAGTACCTAACTTTTGGTTAAAAGTATTAACAGTTGCAAGAAGATTTAGCCATGAGTAAGAACTATTGATATGCACACCCAGAACAGACACCAACCTGGCTAACAGGAAAAACAATGCTCCTACTTAGGAGTGCCCCAGCAAGCTACCCTTAAAAATTAGACCGATAACTTGCCTTTCGACGACGTATAAACTATACATGGGAAATTATGCTGACAGTTTATAGTCATTTAGAAGAACTCAATTATGGCAGTAGGACAAAGGGGCAAAAAAAGAAAAGTTGTATGGAACAAAGGATCATTTGTTGTTAAAGTCATAGTGGAGAACTGAAAAAAGGGGAAGAATCTAAGTATGGTATGGACTGACTACAAAAAACATTTGATAGTACTCCACATTCATGGATAAAAAAAGAGTGCTTAAAAATGTACAAGATACACCCCTACACTGATCAACTACATTACAGTAACCATGAAACAGTGGCAGTCAACTCTGCAATTAATCCATGATAAAGGACAAATTATTATCCCAGGGATAAAAATTCAAAAGGGGGATATTCCAGGGTGACTCTCTGTTACCACTGCTATTCTGCCTTGCCCTTAACCCATTAAGCTGTTTACTTAACAGCTTAGGCCATGACTATAACTTGGCTCCTAGAAAACAACAAAGCATAAAGACGTCTTATCTTTTCTTTGTTGATGATTTAAAACTGTATAGCTCATCAGATGAGGAACTGAAATCACAACTGAAGGTTGTCAAAACTTTTTCAGATGATATAGGAATGCCATTTGGTCTTGATAAATGTGCAAAAGCAACCTTTAAAGCAGGAAAACTACAGCACCAAGAAAACATCAGTTTGGGACAAAAATGCGATATAAAAGAACTTGAGCAAGAGGGAGTGTATAAAAATTTGGGAATTCATGAAATAATAAAACATGAACAAATGTGAATAAAACTTTTATTTATTTTACATTTGTTTACCGGGAAAAGTCCAACTGGAACGAGGTCCATTTACAGCGAAGGCCCGGGGAGAAAAGCTCCACATCAAATATGTACACTGGCAATTTTACAATCAAAAGATAAATCTTACAATAAGTAGAAAATTTACAATGGTTTCTTCCAAGCAAACTTAAACATAACAGACCCTGGATGGCAGAAATTGGGAGAGAAAAACTCCACATTCACCAATGCTATCAAAAGATATATCGCAGAAGACATAATAATTTACACATAGTAGGCCATGTATGGCAGTGTTTGGCTACTTTATTAAAGAGAAAATGAGCAGTGAAGAGAGGAATGTAGGAAGCACTGGTGGAGAGCAGGAAAGCATTTAAGTGATGCAAGGACAGAGCCAGGATTGCAAGAGGTGTGACTTGAGTAAGTTTTTGAACAGTAAGACAGATGATGCAGAAGAGATTTTGGGGGAGGTTATTCCATTTCCTAACGATTGTATGAGAGAAAAGAGCTTTCCCTGCAGTATTGTTGGCTTTGGATATACAGAGCAGTGTTTTGTTGGATGAGCGTAGTGGACGGTTTGCTGAATATTTGTTTAGTAGTTGGTTTAGGGCTGGAGTTTTATGGGGATTCTTTAGTATGTTGAAGGTGAGCACTAGTTTGGTGATAACTAATTAATTGAGGGAGTTCTAACCACTGTAGCTCCTTTAGGGCAAGACAGTGATGGCTTCTAAAAGTAGAGTTATTGGCGAATTCTGCAATCGTATTGTAACATGATTCTAGTTTGTCTAGGTCTGTTTTCCTGACGTGGGTTAGGATTGGTGATGCATACAGTAGGGTAGACGAAAGGTGGGTTTGGGCTAGGGTGATTCGTGCTTGGTCTGATAGGAAGTTTTTGTGTTTGTATGAAGTTCCTAGTTTATGTACTTTAATCGTTTGAGAGATATGGACATCAAGGTCATTATCTATTTCAACACCAAGTAGCTTAGTATGGGGGGAGGGAGAGATTGTGGTTCCGTTTTTGGAGGTGATAGTGAAGGAAGGAGGTGTTTTTCTGGATTTTTTGGGGGTGAAAAGAAGTAATTTGGTCTTGTTAGGGGTTTAGAATCAGTTGGATATCAGTAATCCATTTTTCCACGGAGCAGAAGGACTCTTGGGTTAGCTTTTATAGAGTGGTTATGGATGGGGCTGAGCAGATTAGGGTGGAGTCATCTGCGTATTGTATCAGTGATGCATGCAGGGTGGAGGTATGTAAGTTGTTGGTGAAAATGGTGAATAGTAGAGGCCCCAGTATTGATCCTTGTGGAACACCTATGGTAGATGGTAGCAGGGGTGATAGTACACCTTGCCATTTGACTGACCGTTTTCTGTCAGACAGGCAGTTTTTGAACCAGGCAGTAGTGGAGGGGGCAAAGGACATGGTGGCTAGAGCGTCTAAAAGTAAGTTATGTGGGACCATGTCAAATGCCTCAGAGAGATCTAAGAATATTGCTGATACGAAGTTGTTGTCATTTCTGAGTTGGTTAACTTGGTTGGTAAAGGAGAGAAGAGCAGTAGTTGTACTATGGTTTGGACGGAAGCCATGCTGTGTGAGGGAGAAGAGGTTATGTGCGGTTAAGAAGTGCATCACTTGGGTGTGAATACATTTCTCCAGGAGCTTGGAAAGGGGGGAGAGGATAGGAATGGGGCGGTAGTTTGATAGCTCATAGGAGATGCTGCTTTTGTGTAGGGGAATAATATATGACACTTTCCATAGTTGGGGGATGTAGGCTTCTTTTACGGAGCGGTTTATAAGAATTGAGACATGGTAGGCTAGGGACTCTGCAACTAATTTTAGGAAATTAGTGGGTAGACCATCTGCTGCGAGAGTGTCAGGTTTCAGTTTTGAGAGTAGTTTTTTAACCATGGAGGTTGGTACAGGTGAGAGTGAAAAGGAAGGTATATTATTGTCATCTATAGTGGGGGTGATTGTAGAGTTATTGTTAGATAGCTGGGAGGATAACGACATAATAGATTCTGTGAAGTGATGATTAAATTGAGAAGCTATGCTGTCATTATCAGTATTGGTGCTAGAAGTTGGGTTGGTAGCTTTTCCAGGTTTCAGAAGGGAACTGATAGCTTGCCAAAACCTTTGAGGGTTTTTAGGATGTTTGTTTTGGATAAGTAGGAAGTAGTTTTGTATATCTATTTTTTTTTGTTTCTTGGCCTGATTCCGAAGTTGTTGATACTTTTGTCTGTCTTGTATGGTGTTATTCATTTTCCAGATCTTCCAAGGCATTGTCTCTAGCTTTTAGTAAGGCTTTTGTGGTTTTATTTAGCCAAGGGGCATAATTAATAAGAAGTTATGTACTCACCATAACGTTCCATCTGAGTAGGTAAACTTCATTTGTCTGCAAACTGTGGGATACGGATCCGACCTCGGATCCAAGCCGGCAACTTTACAAAGCTTAGATCCGAGCTCCTAGCTCCTCCCCTGCCAACCCTGACTGACTTCAGATCAAGTTTGCCCGCAAGCACTATAGTGGACAACTAACTACATTATCAGAATAGTACATCACTATATGACATGAAATGCATCTGAAGGTCAGGGGGACGGGGGGGGGGGGGGGACGGTTGCAGACAAATGAAGTTTACCTACTCAGATGAAACGTTATGGTGAGTACATAACTTCTTAATCTGAAGTAGTTAACTTCATTTGGTCTGCAACCTGTGGGACAGAGTCCCCAGCTACCTAAACCTTGGGCGGCCTTCATGGAAGGATATTCCGGAGCACTGCGGAGCCAAAAGAAGTTCTCCCTCTGGAGGTAATGTCCAATTTATAATGACTTGACGAAGGTATGAGATAAGGCCCAAGTGGCTGCTGAACAGATATCATCCAAGGAAACCCTGGATTTAAAGGCGGCAGATGTAGCCATAGCCCTAGTTGAATGGGCACGAACCCCTTGAGGTGCGGGCCTGCCGGAATTTTGATACGCTGTAATGATACACTGTGAAATCCATCTCGATAAGGAAACCTTCGAGACCGGTTTACCTAGATTAAATTTGGCGAAGGAGACTAACTGGTCGGATTAACTATGACCAGATGTCCTATGAATGTAAAATCTAAGTTGTCTGTGTACGTCCAAAGAATGTAATCTGTACTCCCCTTTGTTCTGGTAGTTAGGAAAGAAGACCGGCAAATTGATAGATTGGTTAATATTAGATTCAGAAACTACCTTCGGGAGGAAGGAGGGATTGGTCCTGAGGTAAACCCTATCCTTGTGAAAGGCTAAGTATGGGGGTTTCACAGAAAGAGCTTGCAATTCAGATACTCTTCTGGCTGAAGTAATGGCCACAAGAAAGGCTGTTTTCCAAGACAAAAATTTGAGGTCTACTGAAGACGCCGGTTCGAAGGGAGGGGCTGTCAGGGCTTGTAATACCAAGGTCAAATCCCATGGAGGTACCGCTTCCTTTATTGGAGGTCTAAGAAGAAAGGTGCCCTTTAGGAACGTTTTGCACAATTTTGTAGTAATCAAAGGGCCCATTTCAGTACCTACACGGTAATGAGAGATAGCTGCTAACTGAACCTTAACCATAGAAAAGCAAGCTCCGTCATTAAAAAAACCTGAAAGAAAGTCCAGCACCGCAGGCAAGGGGGCTGTAAAAGGGTCCAAATTATGGCGTTCTGCCCAGATAGAGAAACGCTTCCATTTATTACCATAGACCTGCCTAGTAGAGGGCTTGTGTGCTGCTACTAGGATAGTTTTAACTGGAGAAGAGATACCGGGAGTCCTAGCTACAAGTGGAACTGGAGCAGCCAAGCTGTAAGCTTGGGGCTGGCCAGGTCGGGAAGTGGAAGCCCCTGGGGGAGGGAGATTAGATCCGGAATGGGATCTAGAATCCAGGGTGGATTCACTCGATGAGACCAGAGGTAAGGGAACCAAGCTTGGCAAGGCCAGAATGGGGCAATGAGGATCATCCTGCTCCCCAACAGACTGGCTTTCTGAAGAAGTTTCAGCATGAAGGGAAGAGGAGGGTAGGCATAAAGAAGACCGGGTGGCCAAGCATGCACCAAGGCATCCCTCGGGGCTTCCCCGGCAGGGGGAACGAGAGCGAAGTAATTGTTGCATTTCGTGTTTGAGGGAGATGCGAAAAGATCGCAACAGGGCTGCCCCCAAATGGCAAAATTTTGACTCGCTACTCGAGGATTGAGGGTCCACTCGTAAGGTGAAAGGATGGTGCGACTCAGTCTGTCCGCCAGGATGTTGGTCCATCCCGGAATGTGCGTTGCAATGAGAAAGCAGTTGGTGGAGATCGCCCATTCCCACACTCTCATGGCTTCGACAGAGTGGATAAGACCTGGTTCCCCCTTGTTTGTTGATATACCATACCACAGTCATACTTGTCTGGATTGCAATTGTTCCTAGAGGCAGAAGGCTCTGAAGTGCTTGCAACGACAACAGCACTGCCCTCATCTCTAGAACATTTATGTGCAATAAGGTCTCCGAATCGTTCCACGTGCCTTGGACCGTCCTGCTCGAATGCCCCCCCACCCAAGACGAGAGGCGTCCGTGGTCACAGTGGCGAAGGGGGGGGGCCATGGCAAAGGGGCGTCCTGCCTGGAGGTCCGGCAACTGAAGCCACCAAACGAGAGCCCTCTTGCAGGCCCTGCTGAGAGAAATGGTGTGACTCAAGGGGTATTGATGAAGGGACCATTGGATATGGAGAGTCCACTATAAAATCCTCATGTTCAGACGCGCCATGGGAAGAAGGTTTATAGCGGCTGCCATGGACCACAGGGCCCTCAGACCCAATCCTGCCGGAGGTTTTGAAGATTGAAAGATGGCCCGCACATGTGCCCTCGAGGTGTGCAACCGGTCGGGAGTTAAGAAGACTAGTTGCCTGTTGGTGTCCATTCTGGCCCCGATAAAATCTATCACCTGAGTTGGGGTGAGAGAGGACCTGTCCGAGTTTATAGTGATCCCTAGTTGTGGAGCAAGGTTGAGAAAGTAGTCCCTGGCTAAGCATAGTAGATGCCTTGTCGGGGTGGTGAGGAGCCAGTCGTCCAGGTACGGGAAGACCTGCATTCCCTTGAGTCTCAGGTGGGCCGCTATCACTGCTAGTACCTTAGTGAACACCCTGGGGGCTGAGGTGAGACCGAAGGGGAGGATCCTGAATTGATAATGACTGACTCCCAGCCAGAAGCGGAGAAACCTCCTGGACCGTTCGTCCATCAATATGTGGTACTACGTGTCCTTGAGGTCTATGGAGCACATCCAGTCGTTCTCCCGCAAGAGGGGGAGAATAGATTGAAGAGTGACCATCCGGAACTTTACTTTGATTACTGACAGATTTAGTAGGGAAAGATAGAGGATTGGCCTTAGGTCCCCTGTCTTTTTTGGCACCAAAAAGAACCTGGAGTAGTAACCCGATCCGGACTGGCCTGGGGGGAAGTGCTGGATGGCTCCTTTTTCTAAAAGCAGCCGAATTTCCGCAGCCGCTGCCTCCCTCTGATTGGGTGGAACATCGGGGAGGTGTTCGGGGGTGTCGGGAATGTAGGAAAAAGGAATTCTGTATCCTCTGGATATGATACGAAGCACCCAGCGGTCTGTTTAATGGACTCCCAAGCTGCCAGGTGCTTCGAGAAACGCCACCCTACTGCCTCCAGAGTGGAGCAGTCGGGCAACCCTTCAGGGTTGCTGCGCGGGCTGATCAGAGAAGGCTTTTCTGGACCCAAAGTTCTTCGGGCCCCCCTCTGCCTCTAGGGCGGCGTCTACCCTGTCCTCCTCTGCCACGGAAGGACTGGGAGTCCTGAGCGGACTGGGATTGTTGCGACTTTCGGAACCAAATCTTCTTCTGTCCCTTTGGTTCTTGGAGAAGGACCTCTGGGGAGCAGAGAAGCGGACTCAGACAGCAGACGTCTTCCCGTCCTTTTTGCTCTGGACCAAAGTCTCGCGAACTGTCTTGCCAAACAGGCAGAACCATTGAATGGGGCATTCGTAAAGGACGCCTTGAAGGGTTCCGCGAAATCACAATGTCGGAGCCAGGCCTGGCGCCTCATAACTAGGCCTGCTCCGCTGGCTCTAGTGGCTCCCTCTGTAGCATGGGATAAAAGCCGCATAGAGGTGTTGGATATAGACCTAAGAGTGGCCATGTGAGTGGAGTACAACTGTTTGTCCTCCCCAGACATGGACTCTGGGGCGATGCAGCGTACTCTTTGATAAGGTCTCGCTGCAGTCAAATGACGTGTGCCATGTAGTTCAGGGACCTTACAGAGAAGGTCGCTGAACTAAAGACCCGCTTCCCGAGACGGTCCATCGAGCGAGACTCCTTGATTGGGGGATGGACCGAGGGACTCTCTTGGGCTAACTCCCTCTTGGTGGCTGCCACCACCAACATGGCATCTACAGGGGGTCCCTTGCTCCAATGGGATTTCTCTGCCGGAGGGCTCAGGATCTTGTCGGGACGTTTGGGGACTGGCTCCACAGTGTCCGGCTCCTTCCACGCCCTAGTGGTGATAAGGTCCACTAAGGGGTCGGCCGGAGGGGACACCCAAGAGGTAGATAGGCCTGCTTCGAACGCCTCCAGGAACACGGATTCGTCCGAGGAAGCCTTGGGGGCAGACCACCACCCTCTTATCCTAAGCATTTCCATGATGTCTCCAAAGGAGACATCCTCGGGGGGTGACCTTAGGGAGCCTTCCCCCTCATCCAAATCTGTGTCTTCTGTCAAGGACTCGGGGGAGTCCACGTGCCTCCTCTTACACTTCCGCTTGTGAAGAGCATCCTCGGGGGGGGACTGTCCGTGGACGACTCACCAGCAACGTCTTGTTCCAGGAGAATGACCTGAGACGTCAAAGCAGGCTGTCCCTGTGGCCGGGCGACGGAAGCCCTACCCAAACGAGAGGGAGTGCGGGATGGAACCGTAGCAAGGAGTGGGGGCCTGGATGCACTCAACAGAGCCCTCTCCACCACATCGAAGGCCGAGGGAGAGCCACTCTCTCTAGGATCTGAGAGTCGACCCTCACTCGGATCCGATGGATGGATTGGGGCCGGCGCCGGGACCATCGGATCCGAAGGGCCAGTGTGCTCCGACCTGGACGGAGCCAAAGGCACACCAAATCCCTCGGATCCGAAGCTCAGAGCACGGCTCAGAGAGCTTGGATCCATTAAACTCGAAGGAAGAGTCAGAGCTGAAGTACCAGACACTGTCGGCGTCGACCCACCCCCGGCTCCAACGCTGCCTGGCTCTGAGCGCTCCGAACCCAGGAAGCGAGTCGGAGAAGGAGCTATCGGGGCAAAAAAAGGTGTTGAGCTCCCCCCCGGAGGGGGGGGGGGAGGCAGGAGCACTCCCATCTGCATTTGGGCCTGGATGAACCTTCGCATCACTCGGTCCAAATCAGCTTCATAAAGGCTACGCGTTGATCTCAACAAGGCCACCGAGGCTGGCCAGGAGTGCCGCCTCGATGACCTCGACGGAGATCGGGTCTCCTCGTATCCCGGTGAGAAGCATGGAGACTAGAGCCGAGAAGGAGACCTGGAAGCCGTGGAGGGAGAAGCCAGCTTAGCTGGGGGGGGACTAAGCGGAGGCCTCGGCCCGCCGCTTGTGGTGCTTCTCCCTCCGTTTTTCTTTCCTGGCCTCCCTCTCTGGCGCCGAAGCGGGAGATTGAGTCCTGGCCGGGGGGAGGGAGGCAGGAGTGGCTGCCACCGAAGTCTGGGAGGAGGCCACAGAAGCACCGGAGGCCAAAGCCGAATCCGGGGGCAAAAGTCCCGCCAGGATCAGCTTAGACCTCCGGTCCTTCAGTGCCCTGGGGTTGAACGCCGCACAGATAGTGCATCCAGAGGAAAGGTATTCAACCCCAAGGCACCGGACACACCGATTGTGGCCATCTGCCAGGGAGAGCTTATGGCCACACTCGGTGCACTTAGAAAAGACTGGCTTTGGGACCTCAGACATTTTAAAGAAAACACACTTGCTAGGCCCCAAACACACCACACACAGAACTACGAACCAGCGAAGGGGAGGGAGGGTAAATTTAACTGAAAGGATTCAACTAGTAGGATTTAACCATGGGGAAACCTAACCATGACACACTCGTACACTTAAAAGTAACAGAAAAAAGTTTAAAAACTTCTCACAAACTCTATGAAGACCCTACGAACCAGGAGCTCAAAACCTAGCTGCTGACCAGAAGCGCGGCAAACTAAAGCTGAGATCAGTCAGGGTTGGCAGGGGATTATGGGTAAGGGGAGGAGCTAGGAGCTCGGATCTAAGCTTTGTAAAGTTGCCGGCTTGGTTCCGAGGTCGGATCCGTAACCCACAGGTTGCAGACCAAATGAAGTTAATTACTTCAAATCTTTAGTTCTAAATTTCCTAATTGGAGTTACTGTATTTAGAACATTCATAAAAGTACTACTGAAGAACTCCACTGCCAGGTCTAATGCTAGAGTTTGTAGTGGGTGCCAGTTGCATTGTTGTAGCATGCTGTTAAGAATTTGTGGATTTAACTTGTGGTCATTAGTTTCCATATATAGTATGGGTTTGGGTATGTTTACCTGTTTACAAAGGAGGAATGTGGGGTAGTGGTCACTGAGTTCATCAGGTAGGCAGCCCACATAGTTTTCTTTGGGGAAATTAAAGTCCAATCTAGTATGGAATGTTTTTTGGATGTTTTGTCAACCCTGGTGGGTTCTTCGATTCACTGTGAGAATCCAAATAAGGTAATATGGTTTGAGGGATTGTTGGAGTTGCAGGCTAGCCGGTCTAAGTTTAGGTCGCCTAACAGGATAGTTTCTTGGGGCAGGATGGTTGTAGCCCATTGTAAAATTTCTATTGAGGGAAGAGCTATTTCCTGGAGGAATATAACTGCAGAGGATGGAGCCTAATATTTCGGCATTCAGAAATTGGTGCAGTGGGGTTCTCGGAGGCTGGAGGTTAAGTGTGTTTTTAAATACAATTGCAACTCCACCTCCCTTTTTGGCATCTCTGCCTAGTCCTAAGATGTTATAACCTGGGGGAAGAGAGTATTTCTTCATTTTGGGTGGTGGGTTTTAGCCAGGTCTCAGTAATGGTTAGTATATCAGGGAGTAGTGAGCTATGAATGCGTGTAGGTCATGTAGTTTTTGTTGGATATACTTTTTGAGTTTAGATTAATGATAAGTAGGTCTGAATTCTGTTTGTGTGGGAGAATTTTGTTGCCTGGACTGGAGTTGGGGTGCATGTCTCCTGACATTAGTAGATGTTTTTTAAGGAACAGACTTGAGTTTTATGGCATATGCTAGGTCTGTATGTACTCTAGTTACTGTTTTTTTTATTGAGAGGAAGTGTGGTGTGAGGTTTGTATATATAAAATAATGAGCAATCATTAAAATAGTGTGAAACAGATTTAAATATATGTGCATAGGTGTGTGCGTATAAATATGTGTTATGTGGAAGGTATTGTTTAATGGTATGTTAGTGTGTGTAGATGTGGTGTAGGCTAGAGTAGTGAGAGTTAGTAGTAGTACTGGTAGTATGCCCTGCATGATTTGTTTTGGTGGAGGTATTGTGTTTAGCAGTAGTGTGATTTAGGTAAATAGGTTAGGTGTGGTAGGGGTTGGATAGTAGGTACAAGATTGGGTATTGGGTGGGGTGTTTAGCTTGGGTGTGGTTGGGTGTAATTATAGGAGGATGCTGACTGGAGGGGAGATTGGTCAGGTGAGGAGATTGGTCAGGAGAGCAGGGGACAGTAAGTGTAGATGCATTAGGGATGGGTGGGAATTGGGGTAGGGTAGAGGAGCGGAGTAAGCTCGCAGGGCGAATTGAGTGGGTAGAGCCCAGAAGAAGTGAGGACTGTGAAAAACTATCAGTAACTGCAGCTCAGACACTTAAATTAGGATGGAGTTGGAGCCATGTAGTGTAGGCAATATTTATATTTGGGTTGGCCAGTCCAGGAGGGTAGAGGGAGTTAGCATAGAACAGATGGGTAGAATCTGTGGAAATAACTAATATAGTTGGGTAGAAACTTTGGGAGAATAATACTGTGCGATCAGTCTGCCGTGGTCTATGCTGCCACCTAGTGGCAAAAAGGAGATGGCAGACTGAAGGATAGAGTAGTACACAGATACTAATAAGGTATGATAAAACTAGAGGGGGGAAGAGTGTCCAGCGAGTTGCAGTAGGCTGCCAACGCACACACAGGAAGTCAGACTAACAACTACAAGTACTATTTGTAGGATGGATACAAGTAGACTTTACAAGGCTACATACATTCACACTTCTTACAGTACAGATACCCTTTATTACGGCAGCGTTCAGTGATGCAAAGGTAGCAGACAAATCAAGGGTGTCTTCTGGATGAAGAAGGGAGGTAGCCCTTGCGCTTTAAGGCAGAGAGGGAGCACCCGAGGTGGTAGACTGTAAAATAGAGACACAGAGAGTTAGGTAGGGTGGATGGCAAAGTTTGGGGGGTACAAGGTAGGATAGGGCAAGTAGGAAGGGATATCAGGATGTGAAGAGGTGTACTAGCTTGTACAGTAAGTAGAGAGAGGCTAGAAACTGAGAAAGATTAGAAGGGGAGCGATAGAGTAGGATTAGAAAGGCAACATTATAAAACAGTACATATAGGTAATACATACAACACAGTTAGCCAATGGAGACACAATCTAATCATTACCCTCAGACCCAAGGGATAGAAAATGCCCCTGGGCTATTTGGGAGGGTAGGGTTAGCAAAAACAATCACATATGCAAGCAACAGAGCAGTGTTGTAGTCAAACAGTACAAAATAGTTAGGCAGTATTCTTATAGACACATGCATTAGCTAAAAAGCAGTTCTACAATGCAACAGTGATAATGCGGTAGCATGGGCAGTTATATCTTTCACTGTGACGCATTAACATGAGAACGGGCTTTCCACGTGCTCTAGTTAGAACAGCGTCCATATGCAACAGAGTTAGGCAGTAGAAAACATAATATTTCTGGCGTCCTCAAGCGATTGAATTCAACAGTAGTAAAATAATATGCCTGAGGTGGCCATAACCACCACAACCTTTCAGACAGGAAACGTGCTATGCTAGGTGATTTTATCCCAGTTGCTGTGCAAAGGCACAGAGCAAAAGCTGTTTTTACTATGTCTTCTATATCTGTACAGTACCGGTAATTATACCAACTGATTTGCCATCAGCATTGCACCTCTAAGCCCAATTAAGCACGCAATCCAAACTATATTACAGAATCTACCAAATAAGGAGCTATGTCAATGTATACACTATCTTAAATGGCAGTGGTAAACATACAAGCGGATTTGCAGTCAGCTTTAAATCACTATGCCCGATTAAAGTTCACACTCCATCTAAACACTGAAATCTAGCACATATAGTCACATCAAGCGCATGTATAACAGAAAACACTTTGCTAAACCTACAGGGAGGTGAGTAAAGCAACTCAACCGCAGGGGTGGCACAGAGGGATGTGGACGCTCAAACCATATTTTAAATATGGCGCCACTGATAGTGTCCACTAAAAGTAAACTGCAGGGGGGGGGGGGTTAGCAAAAGGGGAGGGGTTAGGTGGAGGGGTATGATAGGACTAGAGAGGTGCGAGTGGGAAGGAGTAAATCCCAGAAAATAGAGCCCAGAAGATGTGAGGACTATGAAAAACTATCAGTAACTGCAGCTCAGACACTTAAATTAGGATCGAGTTGGAGCTATGTAGTGTAGGCTATATTTGGGTTGGCCATCCAGGAGGTTAGAGGGAGTTAGCATAGAACAGATGGAGAGAATCTGTGGAAATAACTAATATAGTTGGGTAGAAACTTTGGGAGAATACTTTAATAAACTTGAATAAAACTTTGTAAAGAATACTATAGAAGACTTAAATTAATCCTGAAAATAGCATTGACATCTAGGAACAAAATCCAAGCTATAAACCAATTTGCTCTTCCTGTCCTAACTTACAGTTTTGGAGTGTTCAAATGGCCCAAAAACATGTTGGATAGATTAGATAGGAAAACAAGAAGGATACATCATGCTCACAAAATATTTTAAAAAATAAGTGTATACCAAGATTATATTGGAAGTTCTAGCTTGGCTGGAGTTTTCATTTAGTTTTTTTCGGATTGTTTTTTCAGTGTGACCTAACTCTGTTTTAAGATTATATATTCCACGTTCTGAAGGAGGGATGGGCCTCATTGAAACTGATTACATGTATAGATCTGCAATTGTGGGGTTCCACACATCTGCTGTCCACAAAAGACCCAAACGTAGTGAAAGTTGTTTAATCTAGCAAAAGCATATCTGCATTAAGGAGGAATGGAATCAGGTAGCAACTGAATGTACCAAAATACAAAAAGAATATAAGGTGAAGGACCAGATGTGAAGGCAAAAAAAGTTGAAAATGCATAAATATAGTTGCAAGTACAGAAAACTTCTGGAACATCATGTTGATCAGGATGAATGCAGGAATGGTTAAGGAGAGGCAAATTCAAACCAAGAGATGAAAGATTAATACTGGCGGCCCAAGACAGTGGGCTACATACACGCTGCTTTACTATGTCCATTAAACGTGGGAGAAACAGACAAATGCAGGTTTTGTAAAACCAAATTGGTAACAGTCGCACACCTTGTTGCTGGTTTTGACATACTAATGGCAGAAGGACTGTATATTGAAAAGCATAATAATGTGGCAAAACTGCTGCAGTGGTAATTGTGCAAACATTATGGTACTGCAGTGGCTGAAAAACACTGGAAACATGAGCCACAAAGCATCATAAAAAATGAAGTTTATATCACATGGGATTACCCATTACCAACAGTTCAAAAGATAGATGCTAGAAAACCGGATCTAGTGGACCATGAAAAGAACACAAAAGTAGCACAGAAATCGCCACACCCAGTGACTACAGTGTGTTGTGTACAGAGAGATACAAAGTCATAAAATATCAGTATCTGCAGGCAGAAACGAGAGCAATGTGGAAGAAAGATACCCAGACAGTTCCAATAGTAATAGGAGCAACCGGTCTTATTAAAAAAAACAAAACAAAAAAAAAACAACTGTATTTAGATATGTGACCAATCCATGTAACACCCCCCCCCTGCAAATTGCAGGAGTCAGTACTGGGCACACTGCGGGTGCTGCAGAGAGCACTTTTGGCTGACAAAGACTGAAACAATATTAATTTCATGAACTTTCATTGTACTTCGACTTAGGAATGGGGGGTCCATTCCTGCCATGGAATTAAAAACTCAAAAGATTTGGAGACATTAAAAAGTGAAGAACATCTAAACAGCTGCATAGGGAATTTAATACCCATTTGCCTAAATATATTGCAAAATAAAGGAATAAGCCTCTGTGTTCGAACTCCCATATTAATAAACCATGTATCAAAAAAAAGGAAAATCAAAGAAAGCAGTAAATCTACATCATCCTACGTCAATACTGCACTGAAACATTTAAGCAAGGACCTTAAGACACTATCAGAAAAAGTGAAGTGCTGTACGAGCTCAAGTTACTGCCAATGTCAAACAAAATTACAAAACTTTCTTCAGTTACGTCAGGAAATTATGTCCAATAATGCACGGAACCCATCCACAGTATCACCTATTCCAATCCCAAAGATACAGCAATGTATCAGCAGAGAAACTTAGTGCTAACTTTGCCACATCTACCCACACTCTTATCCAGATTATTCCTGAAAATGTAGTTCCCCCTGAAATCACTTTGGAACAAATATTAGAATCCGTGTCAGACTAAAAATAGTTCCATGGGACCAAACAATACCAGCTACTTTCTCAGCAATGTCAGTTTAAGTACTATCCAAACTTTTACTTCCTGTTCATCTTCAGCCTGTCCATAGAGTTTGTACCCAATGCCTGCAGAACAGCCAGTGCGACTCTCCTACATATGGGAGGGCCCTCTACAAACCTTGATAATTACATGCACATCAGCTACACCAACTTTATATGCAAAAGCCATGGAACATGTCGCAGACAAACTTAATGCTAACACAAGTAAGTTTAACTGATCTAGACTCCAATCATATCAATTCTCTGAAGGGTAGGGTCCCATCCTCTGAACTTGGTAAGCTTCTTCAATGAAACTTATAACTAGTTACAACACTTCGTACTGGGTCCGCTTTTGCAAACTTCCAAGTCAGCATCACAAAAGTGCGGGTGACCAAGTTTCCTGATGAATGCAGGATTAGTACCATTATATGCTAACCCACTGATACCACAAAACTCTAGCAAGGGCTGGAAAATGCACATCTCGGTTGTAATGAAAAGCTACACTGAAAAAAAAGTGCAGCAGAATAACTGAGTATATAAAAAAAAACTACTCCCGCCTCATATGTGATATGTGGTACTCAAGACACAGTTGTATGAGTCCTGGGTACTTTCTTGGACTGTTCTCTCAGTCTATCATGTTTTCTCCACAGTGTGGAAATCTTTTTACATGGCCCAGTTAATTTCCAGGGGAATATCCAAGGAAGTCATGATATCACTGTACATTTAATTTTCCTTCATTAGACTCATCAAACACAAGGTCCTCTTTGGACAAGTACAAATACTACAACAGTAGACAGCTGGGAAGGACCATAACAGCCTTTAGCTACCCCAAAATATTAGCACAAACTCTCAGTATCTTGCAAACTATTGCTGGGTGACCCATCTCATTTTCTAGGTCACAAAAGACCCAATCCCATTTGACATCTACAAATACTAACACAAGGAAAGTACAGTTTTGTACCTACCATAAATGTAGATGTTCGGGTTTTCACACTGCTGCAGTCATCACACTTGGATTATCCTGCCATCAGGTGGTCCCGCAGTCGGCCAGAGTTCCAAAGTCTTGGTCTGGCGTCGGCTGCTGTCACTTCTTCCCTGACGTCAGTGCACCAGGGGTATAGAAGATGCATCTGACGCCATTTTCTTCAGTTTTTCTTGCCCCAGATGTCAGGTGCCCCCAATAGGTAGGCAATACATATTGCTACTAAAAAATATATATATAAAAATAAAACAATTCTTTCAGTTACAAGCAAATACACCACAAAGGTTGTATAGGATAGAAATGTATAGATAACTCCAGCTAGTTCAGAGGGGATGGAGGGAGGGCAACCTGGACTGCAGCAGTGTGAACACTTGAACATCTACATTTATGGTAGGTACAAAACTGTACTATGTTCATCGTGTTACACTGCTGCAGTCATCACACTTGGGTTGAATCCCAAAGCTAAGGATGGGTGGTGGAACTAAACAGGGTTTGGTGAGGCTAGTAGGCCCGGCAGAACTGCAGTGGCAAAGCCAGCTCTGGTTTTAGAGTATAGAGGTAAGTGATAGTGCTTGGTGAAGGTGTGCACTGAACTCCAAGTTGCAGCCTCCAAAATATCCTTGGTTGGTACCCCTATGAGGAAGGCTGCTGATGTTGCTGTAGCCCTGGTGGAATGGGGCCTGATGTTACCAGACACAGATTTCCCATGGTGTGTGTAGCAGAAACGGATGCAATGTCCTATCCATTTTGAAATGGTCGGTTTTGAGATAGCTTTTCCTTGTGATCCTGCAGCATAGGATACAAAGAGCTGGTCAGATTTTCTGAAAGCCTTTGTTTTATCCAAGTAGTAATGTCATTGCCTGTGAATGTCCAATGAGTGTAGGAGCCTTTCCCCTTTGTTCTGGGGGTTAGGGTAAAAGGTGGGCAAATGAATGGTTTGGTTTAGGGCCACAGTGGAAACCACCTTTGGCATAAAGGAAGGGTTAGTTCGTAAAGAGACTGTCTTGATGAAAAATGATGAAAGGCTCCACTGCCATTAGGGCCTGTACTTCTGAGACTCTCTGTGCTGAAGTTATTGCTAGCAGCAGGGCAGTTTTCCATGATAGGAACTGTAGATCAGCTGTGAAAGCTGGTTCAAAGGGTGGTAGTGTAAGGTTTTCCAAAACAAAGTTGAGATCCCAAGTTGGTGTTGGTGCTCTCCGGGGTGGTCTTATGTTCTTAGCCCCTCTGAGGAACTGTCTTAGTAATGGATGTGAAAATATAGGAGGGTCCGTGTTGTACTGAACTGAAATAGCTGAGGCGTGGATCTTAATAGATGAGAAGGAAAGTCCTTTGTGCAACATCTCGGCTAAATATTGAAGAATCTGAGGAATGTTTGGTACAAGGGGATTTTGGCCTTTAGCCTGGTTCCAGGCGCAGAATCTTTTCCATTTGTCTAAATAAACTTTCCTGGTGCTGGGCCTCCTGGCCTCCAGAATGACGTCCATCACAGCTTTAGAGAGAAGTGTTGACTGGTTGTTTAGGCAATTTGCCATGCAGCCAGATTTAAAGTCTTGAGCTGGCTGTGTAGAATCGGATTGTTTTACTGAATGAGCAGGTGAGGAATTGTAGGTAAAATCCATGGTGGGCCTTGAGCCATGTTCCTTAGTATTGGATACCAGTGCTGGCGTGGCCAGTCTGGAGCAAGGAATATCATTCGTGGCCTCTCTAATCTGGCTTTCAGCAGCAGCTTTGCCAGAAGAGGCAGTGGAGGAAAGGCATACACTGCCAATGTTTTCCAACTGAATAAGAGGACATCCACTTTCCAAGCTAGTGTGTGGTATGTCCTTGTGCAGAATTTCCGTAGTTGGTAGTTTTGGGGGGAAGCAAACAGATCTATGTCTGGGTTCCCCCATTTTTGAGTTATCACTGCAAATACTTGTGGATCTAGTTTCCACTCGTGAGGATCTATGATGTTTCTGCTTAGATCGTCTGCCAATGTGTTTTTCTTTCCTGGCAGGAATTGTGCTTGTAGTTGAACTTGGTAGGTCAGTGCTGTGTTCCACAAGGTCATTGCTTGTCTGCATAGGGGGTAGGAGTGTGTGCCCCCTTGCTTGTTGATGTACCACATCACTGTGGTGTTGTCCATCTTTATTAGGAGTTGTCCTGGATGTAGGAGGTCCTTGAAAGCTGTTAGGGCATTTTGTACAGCTAGCATCTCTTTTTGATCGATATGTAGATGCCTTTGGTCGGCAGACCATTTGCCCTGAATACACTGTCCTGCCATGTGCGCTCCCCAGGCATAATCTGATGCATCTGTTATAGTTTGCCTGGCTGTGGGTAAGGTAAAAGGCTGACCTTTGTTGAGGTGACATGCCTGAGCCCACCATAGAAACTCCTGTTGAAGGCAGGGTATGAGTGGAATTATTGTTTCCAAGCTGTGGCTGTGCTGAGTCCATACGCTTTTCAGATACCATTGTAATTTCCTCATATGCAGTTTTGCAAATGGTATTAGTAGTATGCAAGATGCCATGAATCCCAAGGCCTGCAGAATTTTTCTTGCAGGGAGTTGGGTCTTTGTTGCCATCATTTTGAAGTATTGAGTCAGTTGTCCTTGCTTGTCTGGCGTGAGAAGCCATCTGGGCAGTTGTATGTAAGCTGGCACCCAGGAATATTATGTCTTGTGAGGGCACTAGTTTTGACTTATTTTCGTTTACTGTGTACCCTAGGCAACTTAGTAGGTTTTTGACAAACGCCAGATGCTTTAATAGAATGTCCTTGCTTTCTGCTTGAATAAGGCAGTCGTCCAGGTATGGATATATTTGAATCCCTCTTTGCCTGCAGTATGCAATTACTGGTGCCAGGCATTTTGTGAAGACCCTGGGCGCAGTAGATAAGCCAAATGGCAGTGCAGAGAATTGGTAATGGGTTGAACCTGCTATAAATCGGAGGTATCTTCTGCAATTTTGTCTGATAGGGACATGCAGGTATTACTCCTTAAGGTCCAACATTACTAGCCAAGCCTTCTTGCCCAGCATGGGAAGAAGTTGCTGTAGTGTTAGCATCTTGAATTTGGGTACTTCCAGGTATGTGTTTAGAACTGAGAGGTCCAGAATGGGTCTCCAGGCTTTGTCCTTTTGGGGAACTAGAAACAGTCTTGAGTAAAATCCTTGTCCTTGCTCCTGTGTAGGAACCTGTTGAATGGCTCTCAGGTCCATGAGAGCTGAAATTTGCTTTTGAGCCTCTGCCCATTGATTTCGTGGCAGGTTTGGCATTCCTTTTATCCTTGGCAAAGTGTGAAAGTGGAATCTGTATCCTTGAGATACAATATTTAGGACCAATTTGTCTTTTGTGATGATGTGCCAATTGTCTGCAAAAAGTGCTAGTTTCCCCCCCAAGGGAGCTGCCAAGAGGGTTTTGCTTGGAAGTCTGAGAGGTAAAGACATTGTGTTTGTCTTCTGGTAGTCTGAGAACAGTCTTGTCCTCCTTTTTGGGTTGTGGCACCCCATTGTCGAGGCTGGTAAGAGCCTTGTGACTGGCCTCTGCCCCTTGGGCGTGTGTATCTGCCCCTCTATGGTCTGGCAGAAGCTGGAAAGGACCTGTTTTTGGTTGGCCAATTTCTGCTGAAACGAGGGGGTTGAACCTGTAAAAAATCCTTGACTGTTTGCATAGATTTTGCCTTATCCTCCATTTTCTTCAAAACAACTTCTGCTTTTACACCAAATAAAACATCCTGCTGTAAAGGTGCATCCAATAACTTTGCTTTAACATGATCAGGTAAAGTTTGTTCTTTTAACCAAACATGCCTACGTATGACAAACCCTGTCACTGCTGCTCTACAAGAAACTTCCAATGAATCAAATCCACATTGTAAAGTATGTTTTCCCACTTGTTCAGTTGCATGCAACAAATCTTGCATTTCCTTGTAATCAGGCTGTTCTGTATGTGTGAGCATTTTTTGTTTTGAGACATCAAATATTGTTGATATTTCAGCATGTAAAACTGACAATTTAAGGCCCTCATGGCTAGAGTAGCTGAGGTATATACTTTCTTTCCCCATCTGTCTAGTGCTCTAGAATCCCTTTCAGAGGGCACAGGATTTTTAGCAATAGAGGCCTTAACCCCTTTGGGACCCTGGGAAATTGTTTCTGGGTCAGCAACAGGGCTTTTATACAGACATTTGTGTGAGTCAGGGACTCTGTAGTATCTGTCTGGTTTGGCTGCTGCAGGAGGTAGTGAATCTGGGTTAAGACTAGATTCTGAGTAAACATCATCCACAATGTCTAACACAGGTGGAATAGCAAGTGGTCTGTGCTGGGGTAGTAAAAGGAACTCTGAGACTTTTCTTAGAATCAGAATAATCCTGGCCTTCCCAATAGAAATGTTCCCTCATGGTATGTAATTTTTAAAGGAGTTTTCAGCTTTGCACAGGATTTAATAGTGAGTGTAGGTCTGAAGACACCTTCTGCAACTGCAGGCGTTTCGACTGCACTGGAATCTCCTTCAGGCATGGAGTCGGATGGGCCTAAGGTTAAAGGTTGCTGAGGCCTAGCAATCTCCGCTTGTGAATCGGATGTCGCCTGAGGTTCTAAATCAGCGGTCATCAGGGGCTGCGTAAGCGCCTCACTGAAAACCGGAGAACCGGCGACTGGCCTAGCAGAGGCCTCAGAGTCTGGTTTGGGTCTCGGCTGCCTGTCCCTATCTGAATTTTTTATGCATTCCGGTCGTCGGTTGCTCCGACGGCATGGTACAATTAAATTTCCTAACAAAATAATGGGCGAAATTAAACAGATGCTTAATAGTTTGTTTATTAAACCTAGCACAAAACCGACAACCTGTGACGTCGTGGTCTGGGCCTAGGCAAGGAATACAATAAGAATTAAAGTCCTTATGAGGTATTTGCTTCCCACAAGAAATGCAATTGTTAACTTTGTCTGACATCGGGCTGAGGCAAGAAAAGGTTCCCCAATGGGGTACTTAGCTTTATTGAAGACTTCAGTCTGAAATTCGATTTGAAAATCTCAGGAGTCAGCCAACAGGCACTTGTGAACTGCTTCTGCTTCGGGCACCGCTCGGCAAGAAAGAAAATGGCGTCAGATGCATCTTACAAACCTCTGGCGCACTGACGCACAGACTTTGGAACTCTGGCCGACTGTAGGACTGACTGTAGGACCGCCTGACAGCAGGATAACCCAAGTGTGATGACTGCAGCAGTGTAACACGATGAACATCCTAAATGGGACCGCCTGACAGCACGATAACCCAAGTGTGATGACTGCAGCAGTGTAACATGATGAACATCCTAAATCTACACCAACAAATAAGACTTTTTGGAGAGACAGGTTCCTTACATATTCCAAGACTATGCAGTAAGTTAACACTGCAGGTCAAAGTTTCACCTTGGCTATCTTTAAGGATCATCTTCATGACTGGATGGGTAGACACAAATTTAGTACATGACTAGTTTAGCTGGTGAGCACTAAAGTGCTCAGAAAGGCTGATGACATTTAAATGCGACTACAAGTGACCAAGGCTTGGCACCAAGATCATTTTCCTAGTACAGTTCGTACTCCAATGTTCTTAAGAATGAAGTCAGCTGTTGCAGTACTAACTCTTGAGAAGCATTTAAGAATTTATGGGCCACAGGCTGGCTTAATCTGGGAACAGGTAGAGGGCAAAAGACTCCATGCAATGGCTATATTAAAGCATGCTCTGGCACTGGAGGCATCACTGCTCAGGTTGTTTTAAAGTATGCACAGAAGACAAAGTTGCAGTATCCAAAACACTGTATTCTCCTCTCTCAGGAAGATGGTGTTAACTGCAGTGACCCATGAAGAATTGGCAGTAACATGGCCTGGAACCATCATGCCATGAAAGGAATAATAAAGGCCATTTTAATAAGGTCTGTTTCCTAACAGGGTTACCCTCTATGCTATCAGCAAAAGGGATAAACTGACAGAAATCATGAACTGCTTTGTTCTGTCCAAGAAAAATCTTGGATGCTTGTGCACATCTAGCGAGTTTAAGATTCTTTCTCCCTTATTCTAGATTTATGGAGAAAATAGCTGTGCAAGTAAACTTACATTAGCAGTCGATGTTTGAATAATCATTCCTGCAGTAGCCTTAGCTATACGGGTTATATCCTGCTAAGGATATAACAAGCTGGCCAGCTTCCAAGGCTTCCAGGTACTTTTCCATGCTCCCAGTCAGCTTGAGCTGACCTGACTAAAAAAACAGGTTTAGGCACCAAACCGTACAGAGATTTTAATTCAACAGAGAGAGAAGGCACAGCCCTTAAGGGTCATTGTTAAGAAGTCTAAATCTCAAGATGCACTCGGTTGAAGCTCTCCTCAAAACGGAGAATGTCGACATCTGTGTTGTAACGGGAGACCTGGTTTAAACAGGCAGAAAGCACCACTGCACTCCCAGGCTATAACTCATTCCATACCTTTTGGCCCCAGAATACATCCAAAACCTCCAAATGCGGTGGTGTCTCCACATTCTTAAAGGATACGCACACCTCTAGACTGGTAGCCCTGCATAATGCATCCGAGATACTTCGGGTACAGCTAACACTGGGTAAGATGGCGATAAAAGTCATAGCCTGCTACAGAACCCCAAACATGTCCCTAGACTCTCAATACAAGTTCCTAAGCTCCCTGGAATTTATCAAGTTCCAACCCAATACTCTCACACTGGGTGACTACTCTTCCATCAACTGAGAAAACTATTCAAGTACCAATGTAAAGGCCCAACTCTTTCTGGAATTTATCAATTCCAATGCCTGGACCAGCACACTCTAATCCCCACTAGAAGAATCAACATCCTCAAACTGGTTGTCACCAACATGGGAGACCGTTGCTCTACACCTATAGTTAAATTCCTCCCTGGTTAAATCTGACCACAAACTGATCACCATGGAAATCTCCATCTCAGCTACACCCCCCGCTAAGGTGACCACCTTGAAAAACTTCTCTAAAGCAGACTTTGGGCTCCTAAAAATCAAAGGTGGCTATTTTCTCGGCACACGTGTCAATGGAAAATAGCTGCATGACTGCTGAATCATACACCAATGCACTGTATGAACATGTACACAAATGCATGGACCTTGCCATACCAAATAGAACTAAGATGCTCTTCTCCAAAAAAAAAAAAAAAAAAAAAAAAGGAAGCCAATCTGGTAGTCCCAAGCCATCAATAAACTCTACAACAGAAGGAAGAAACTGCTGCAGAAAAAAATGAAGTCACAAGACTGGAAAACCTCCCTTTATCAGTCTCAACAAAAAGCGGAGATCCTTTATCAAATCTTCTAATGCCAGCTATGAAGGCAGAATTGCAGCTGATACCAAAAACAATCACAAAGCCTTCTACAGCTATATCAAAAACCTCCAAGGCAATACCCAGATTTGCTCTGAGGTATTGCACAATCGCACTTCCTATACTGAGCCAACAGCTATAGCCAACAGATTCAGTGCCAACTTTACCCCCCCCCCCCGGACCATATCACAATACCAGAAGAAAGCCTGGTACCCACCATTTCTGTGACACAGGTAAAAGCTACATTGTCCAAAGCCAAGACTACAGCATCCGTGGGACCCGACAGTATCCCTGGCTGTGTCCTACATGAGCTATAAAATGAACTGGCACCACACCTGTGTGCCTTGTTCTATCACAGCCTTACCTCAGGCTATGCCCCTAACGAATGGTGCACTGCTACAGTCATCCCACTCCATAAAGGGAGAGCAACTACAGACCCTGGGAACTATCATCCTATCGGCCTGACTAGTCTGGCATGCAAAGCTATGGAGCGTATCATCATGGATCTGCTTAACAAAGATACAGGCAATCTCCAAACTCTTGACCCCACAACAGTCTGGCTATGTGAAAGGGAGATCCTGCCTGCTGAACCTGGTTGACTTCTTCGAGGCAGTCACCAAGGCTGTGGATGAGGGTAAGGCAGTGCGCATACAGCCTACCTTGACCTGGCCAAGGCCTTTGATACCCTTCCCCACTCAGGTATCATTGATAAACTCACCAAACTAGGCATCATTCCTTACATCACTAGGTGGGGGTTGCAAATTGGCTCACAGACAGGACCCACAGAGTGAAAGTTGTGGATTCCAAGTCAGACTGTCGACCAGTCATGTGTGGAGTCCCACTGGGCTTGGTCCTGGGCCATCTCCTGTTTGGCATCTACTTCTCAAATGTCCAGGCCAACACAGAAGGACTCTGGCTGACCATTCTTGCTGATTACTGCAAGCTAGGAGTCATTATCAACTCCCCAAGTGATGCAGACATCATACAAAAGGGCATCTCTGAAACCAATGACTAGTGTCGGAACCATGGCTTGAAGCTTAACGCCAAAAATGCATCATCATCATCATCTTTGGAAAAAACTCAGTTCCAAAGAATTGCCACACTGATGGAAGCCCACTGAACGGGCCATAAGAGATCTGGGCACCCAGATCAACAGCCACCTCACCTTCGACCACCACATTACCACTATGGTCAGAAAGTCTTTCTATGTGGCACATCTTATAACAGTTTGGCATCCAGGATGAAAGAGGTCATCCCTCTATCCTCTCTACTCATCCCTCATTAAACTAGTTATCGAATATACAGTCTCATTTGGCATGTACCTGACCAGAAACCTACAACAGCTGGAGAGGTCACAAAAGTACCTCACAGAAAGGATCCTAGGCCTTAAACATATGTCCTACATGGACAGACTCAAGAAACTTTAGCTGTTCTCAGTCTCTTATCGTGTACTTAGAGGTGATCTCTGCTTGACTTACAAAGCCATGTCCAACCCAGCCCTACTTGAAATGCTGCACCTAAAGAAATCCCAACCCCCCCCGTGCCACATGCTCCAGAGATCACAACCTCATTACCACAATTAACAGAACATGTTGGAGAGACAGGTTCATCTCCCAAAGACTGCCCATACTCTGGAATAAGCTTCCCATTCATGTCAAGCAGAGCACCTCGCTGGCCCTCTTCAAGAGAAATCTTGACGAGTGGATAGGTAAAGTTCACTCCAGGGATCACTCCAGTTGCCCTATTGTATAGGGCCACTGTGAACTAACATCAGGTGAAATGGTGCCTAGGGAATTTTTTTGGGCTAGGCTTGTAAATGCTCCAAGGCCATTAGCCTAGTACACACTTAAGAAAAAAAAAATAAGAATTTACACCCTGGCATATAAAACACTGCAAAAACATATGGGCGATGGAGGGAAAAGCTACTGCAGCAGTTATCACTCGAACATGTACAGTTATATTAAGTTTACTTGCATAAGTGTACTATGTTCATTGCATTGATCACTGTTGCAGAAGCCTTAGTTACATGGGTAGACTACCCTAGTTTACTACATTTGGGAGGTGGAAGAAGAACCTAGGAGCCCGTGCAGAATGGTCCTAACAAGCCAGATCTAAACAGAGAAGGAATCAAGCTTATAATGCTTTGTAAAAGTATTTACAGAGGACCAAGTAGAGCCTTCTAGAATACTTCAAGAATCCATCCCTTTGAAAAAGGCCACAGATGAAGTCAAGATCCTGGTAGAGTGAGCCTTGACCCTGCCTGGACTATTTTGTTTTGCGTTGAGTATAATAAAAGGCTATAGTCTGCTTTGACTCACATTTTCCCTTCTTACCTTCAAGAGAAACGAACAACTGACCTGAAGATCTGAAAGATTTAGTTCTATCAACATAGTATCATTGTTATCTGTGAACATACAAAATATGAGGCATCCCTTTTGCCCTGACTTTTAGGTTCAGGAAAGAAAATGGGGAGATGGATAGTTTGGCTTAAAGTAAACTTGTGTAACCCTTTAGGAATAAAAGAAGGATTACTTCTCAAAACACCCTGTCCCTGGAAAAAATAAGACAGGGTTGACTCACAAATACCCTCTTTGCAAGGGTCAGAACAATCAGTAAATGCATTTTCCATGTTATGAACTTCCAAGTCAGCCAGGTTAGAGGAGTCAAATGTTAGCTTCTCTATCACAAAATCAAGATACCAAGGAGGGGACACTAGTTTACATGGATGCCTCTTAAGCAAAACCCTTTTCAAAAACATTGTCATAAGAACGCATTGAAAAAGGAGGATCTATGGGCAGACAGGATGAAATGGATAATAACTGAACCTTGATGCAGGAGTAAGAAAGCCACAGGATAAGAACTCAAGTACTGTAAACAGAGTGAACTAGGACAGAATAGGTGCTAGTTATGTTGTTGGCACCAACAAGAAAATCTTCTCCATTTGCTAATATTTGATTTTCAAGTAGCAGGCTTTCTTGTCTCCACTAGTACCTGCTGCATGTCCTCGGTAAACAGGTGCCTAAAAGGAATTAACGCACCATCATCCAGGCAGTCAATTGATCTCGACTGGGGTTGGGTTCGGGATGTATCAAACACCCGTGAGCTTGTGTGAATAGATACATTCTGTGAGAAAGCTTGTGGTAATTGCCCCTGGACATTTCCAAAAGGGAAAAAATACAGTTGTGCTAAATCTTACCATAATGGTAGATGTCGTCCTCTTCACTGTTGCAGTATTCTTTACCTTAAGGATCCCCCCTGCCAAGGGCAGCCCAACCTCCAGCCAGTATACCAAAGCCTTTAGGTTGCCTTAAGGTACGCTGTATATCACACACCTATGCTCCTTGTGTAGCACAGGGCATAGAGGTGACATCCACACGTACCATCCTCAGAACTGAGGGCCCCAGTAGGAATGCCAAGCCAAGAAAAAAAAAAAAAAAAAGAGGTAATCAGTACATCCAGAAGAGAAATGGATCAGGGGGGTGCAGGGAGGGAGTGAATACTGCAAAAGTGAAGAGAAGGGAAACTACTGTTATGGTAAGACTTTACACAATGGTACTATGTCCTTCCGTTTCACTGTTGCAGTATTCTTTACATTGGGGAGAGTGCCAAAGCTCAAGAAGAAACTTGGGAGGAGGAAGGACCAGCAGAGACCTCTAGGAAGCCATGAAGGATGGCTCTAACACAATCAGCTCTAGCACTGGAGATTCCATCTAACTTGTAGTGCTTGCCAAATGTATGCAAAGAAGTCCATGCATCTTCCTCAAGAATATAATTAGTACCCAATACCTTGAAAAAGGTACCAGAAGAAGACACAGCCCTAGTAGAATGAGCCTCAACAGAATAAGGAAAGGCTCTTACCATGAAAGGAATAACACAAAGAAATGGCCTTTGAGATCCAGGAAGAAATAGCTTGTTTGGCTACAGCTAATCCTAAGGACCTGGGATGAAAGGAAACAAAGAGCTAATCAGATTTCCTAACAGTTTTAGTCTTATCCAAATAAAATTGGAGCTGTCCATGTGCATCCAACGTGCGTAACACCTTCTCACTGGCAGACTGAGAAGGGAAAAAAGTGAGCAAATGAACAGACTGATTAACAGACAACTCATTCACTACTTTGGGCATAAAAGAACAATTAGTACACAAGGGCAACCTGCTCTTATGAAACACCAGAAAAGGAAGACAACCCTTAAGGGCTTAAAGCTCAGACACCCATCTGACAGCAGTAAGGCTAACAAAAGAGCAATCTTACAAGGGCAATGTTGCAAGAAGCTGAAGCTGCAGGCTCAAAAGGAGCCAAAGTCAATTTTTCCAAAACAAAATCAAGATCACCGAGAGCAGGAACAAGCTTCCTGGGAAGCCTAATATGAAGGACACCTTTCAGGAACTGTTTACCCTCAAATCTAGAAGTTAAAGGAGGAGATAAAGGCAGACAAGCAGATAGAGCTGATAAGTGGGCCTTAACAGAAGAATAAGTCAACCCAGCATTGAGCAATTCACAAAGATAAGAGACCACCAAAGGAACATCCACTGAAAGTGGATACAGGTTATGAGAAAGACAGCAAACAGAAAACATCTTCCACTTGGCTACGTAGGATTTTCTAATACTGGGTTTCCTGGCCTCCTGCAGGACTCTAGCATATCCTCAGGTAAAAAAAGGTGTCTATGTGGAATCAAAATCCTATCACTTACAGTGTCAGGTGAAGAGTGAACAGGTGGGGATGGATGAGAGATCCCTTGCCTTATGTGAGTAGGTCCACCCAGAGAGGTAACTTGTAATGACTCCCCTTGGCTAAATGTAGAAGAGGGAACCAATGCTGTCCCGGCAACAGGCCCAGCAGAGGCTTTGGAGTCTGGCTTGTTCCTAAGCTGCCTGTCCTTATCCTTGCGTTTATTATGTATGCCGGTCGTCGGCTGCTCCGACGGCATGATATAATTAAATTTCCTACCAAAGTAATGTTGTGCGAAGTCAAAACGGCATTTGATAGTTCATTTATTAAACCTAGCACAAAACCGACAACCTGTGACGTTGTGGTCTGGGCCTAGGCAAGGAATACAATCGGAATGGAAGTCCTTATGAGGTATTTGCTTCCCACAAGAAATGCAATTGTTAACTTTTTCTGACATCGGACTGAGGCAAGAAAAGGTTGCCCAATGGGGTACTTGGCTTTATTGAAGACTTCGGACTGAAATTCGAATCGAAAATCTCAGGTGTCGGACGACCGGCACTTGCCAACTGCTTTGGGCACCGCGCGGCAAGAAAGACTGAAGAGAATGGCGTTGGATGCCTCTTGTATACCCCTGGTGCACTGACATCAGGGAAGAAGCGACAGCAACCGACGCCAGACCAAGACTCTGGAATTCAGGCCGACTGTGGGACCACCGGACGGCAGGATAACCCAAGTGTGATGACTGCAGCAGGGTAACACGATGAACATCTGTTCTCGGGACCCGAAATTCCCCTCTGCCTCTAGGGTGGCATCTGTCATAACTCCCTCTGCCTCTGAGGGAAGTTAAGTCCTTAATGTCCCAGGAAAATGCCAGAGTCTTTCGGAACCACATCTTCTTCATCCCTTGCTGATTCCTGGAAAAAGATCTTTGAGTGGAGAAGAGGCAGATCCCGATGGCAGACAGTGTCTTCCCATCTTTCTCACTCTGGACTAAGGTCTCGAACAGACTTCTCAAAAAGGGAAGAACCGTCGTATGGGGCATTTGGGAACAATGCCTTGAAGGGTTCCAAGAATTGACAAAGCCGGAGCCAGGCATGGAGCCTGATGGCAATGCCTGAACCAGCTGCCGTAGCGGCTCCTTCCGTAGCATGGGAGAGGAGGAGCATGGACATATTTGCTAGTGTCTTGAGAGTGGCCATTCGAGTGGAGAACATCTTGTCCACCGCCAACATGGACTGACGGGTCGACATAGCGATCTCCTTGACCAAGTCTTGCTGCAGCCGAATTACATGAGCCATGTAATTCAGCCCTCTCTCAAAGAAGATTGCTGAAAAGTACACCTGCTTCCCAAATCGGTCCATCACTCGTGACACTCTGTCTGCAGGATGGACCGAAGAGCTCTCCAGTGCCAGTTTTTTCTTCGTGCCCGCTGCCACCATCACAGCATCCACCGGGGACCCCTTGTACTAAAATGTCCTGAGGGTGGCCTGAGGACCTTATCAAAGCACTTGGGGATGGGCTCCACCATGTCTGGCTCTTTCCACGCTCGAGATGTTATCAGGTCCACAAGTGGATCTGCGGGAGGGGACACCCAGGAAGTAGATGGGCCTCTGCTGAATGCCTCGAGCAACACAGACTCATCAGAGGTTGGTTTTTGGGCAGACAGCATCACCCCCCATTGGCAAAGGAGTTCCATAATGTCTCCAAAGGAGACATCCTCGGGGGGGGGGGGGTGATCGGGGGGAATCTTTCCCTTCATCCAAATCAGTGCCTGGGGTGAGAGACTCCAGTGGGGAGTCTAGGTGCCTCCTCTTATACACTCGTTTGTGAGGAACCTCCTTAGTGGGAGACTCTGGGGAGTACCAGCAAACATTCTGCTGCTCTCTCACTAGAGCTTCAAGGGTCTCGATGTCAAGAGAACCCCTCTCCATCATGTCAAAGGCTGAAGGAGAATGGACGCTCTGAGCAGTACCCAAAAGAGCCGATCCCCTCTGACCAGACAGGGGAGTCAGAGCCAAGACTCCAGGAGCCAAGATACCGATGGGTATAATGTGCTCAGACATACTCAGAGCCGACAGCAACCCATCGGATCCGACCCCGAGGCTACAGCTCCGAGAGCTTAGATCCAACACACTCAAGGCAACAGTGAGCACTGAGGTACAAGGTACCATCTGCGCCTAGCCCTTGACCCAGAGGGTCCTCAGATCTAGAGGCTCTGAAATGGAAGGTCAGATCGGAGGAGTGATCGTCGTAAAGAAAGGTTTCGAGATCCCCCCTCCAGAGGGAGAGGGGGCAGGCACGACCCCCATCTGAATTTGAGTGCAGATAAACCTCTGCATCATCGTATCCATCTCCGCTTCACGGAAGGCCAAATCGGAGGAGTGATCAGCGTAAAGAAAGGTTTTGAGGTCTCACCTCCATTGGAAGAGGGGGCAGGCAAGACCCCCATCTGAATTTGAGTGCAGACAAACCTCTGCATCATCGTATCTATCTCCGCTTCACTTAGGCTCTGGGTGGAGCGGGAGGACGACGTCACTGACACCAATCTGGAGTGCCGATGAGGGGGCACCCGTACAGGTGACCGGTTCCTTGACTCCTCCAGCACCAGGGAAAACCTCTGAGAATGGAACCGGGGAGATACAGGCCTAGAGATAGGTTTAGACTTTGGCGGGGAACCGGGGAGATACAGGCCTAGAGATAGGTTTAGACTTTGGCGGCGAACCGGTCGGGGGACTGCTTTTTCGGCCTATCCTTTTTAAGCTTCTCCCCCTCCCCGGACCTCTTGGTGGGAGTTTTGAGTCCCAGAGGCAGGGGAAGAGGAAGAAAGCAGATGCCGCAGCAGAGGCATAGCAGCTGCTACCATCCCCAAAGAGGGAAGCAGGCCCTTTAAGATCAGTTTATCCCTCCTGTCCTTGAGCACCCTGGGATTAAACCCAGCACAGATAGGACAGGAGGTTTGCTGGTGGACTGCTCCCAAACACACTATGCACAGAGTGTGGCCATCAGCTGGGGAAAGCTAATGGCCACACACTGCATTTTCTGAAACCCAGTTTAGGAGTCTCAGACATGACTAAGCAGGCCCAGAAACATTTGCACGCTCTTCACTAAAGGATAGAGAAAGTTAGAAAAAAAAAAAAAAAGAGGACTTTTTTTTTTTCTTTCTTAACACGACTGCGCAGGGAGGTGAAAGAACAGTAAGAGGAAAAAAATAGGAGAACAGAACAAAGAGCACCCAAAAAACACTTACAATAACCAACAATTAGCTGAGAACCCAGACCACGATGTTAGCTTTCCAGCGGCAAATGAGATCTGGGGGGGAGAAAGGAGACGGGGGGCATTACGGGTAAGGGGAGGAGCGGAGCACTCGGATCAGATGCTGGTGATGCGGCTGTGTCGGATCTGGTACGGATCTGCAACCCACAGGTTGAAGACCAAATTAAGTAAACTACTACAGATTGCATGGTAAGGCCTTAGGAGGAGGTGGGGATGCCAGCATAGGCACAGTTTGTATCCCGCACCCCAGAAAAAGAGATGTCTTGAGAAGGATTCAGAAAAAACTTTTTGAAATTTACTGTTAACCTCAGGCTTTGCATTAGAGAAATGGCAAAATTTTGCAACAGGACCTCTGGAGAGGATGCCTGAAATAGAAGGTTGTCCAAGTAAGGAAAGACTCTGATTCTACGAATCCTGCAAAAAAGCAGTCACAGGAGTGAGGCATTTGGTGAATAACCTTGGAACAGTAGAAAGACCAAAGGGCAAAGCAGAGAACTGAAAATGCCAGGAAGCAGAGAAACATAAAACTTCCTGAAAAGGGCATGAATTGGAATATGGAGAGAAGCATCCTTGAGATCCAGAGACACCACATAAGCCTAAGGAAGAATAGGAGGGAACTAAGTCTGAAAGAACAACATTCTAATAGAGGACACATTCAGAAAAGTGGTTAGATGAGGGGGTTCTAGAACTGGTCTCCAAGTACCCTCTTTCTTGGACACCAGAAACGACCTGGAGTAAAACTCCACCCCCCCCTTTGAGACACACGCACTTTTTGAGTAGCACCCAGAGTCAAAAGACCCTGAAGTACCTCTGAAAAAAAAAAGATAGTTCCTGAGGGGGCAGAGGAATACCCATAAAAGGGGGAAGGATTTCCAGACCATGAAGTACCCCTGGCAAATACTGGACAGGAGTAATCTGTAGCCAAACATGGGGGGGGGGGTGGCTGGGAAGAACAGGATAGTCATCACCTAGTTTTTCTGAAAAAGGAGAGTTCTGAGGCACAGAAATCTGAGTAGCTTTAGCGGGAGGAGCCCGCTTACCATCATTTTATTTTTATTCATTTATTTATTTATCATTTTGTTGACTGGGAAAGTCCAACTAGGTTCCACAGAGCCTGTTTTCAGCGGAGGCCCAGGGAGAAATGCTCCAGATGCATGTCTTTGGAATGTGGGAGGAAACCGGAGTACCCGAAGGAAACCCATGCGAACACAGGGAGAACATGCAAACTCCACACAGAAGGCACCCCAGCCAAGAATCTAACCAAAGAACCTCTTGCTGTGAGGTGACAGCGTTAACCACTGCGCCGCCCCTTTTAACCTCTAGGAGGGCGAGACTGCCTGTAAACAAAAGCTGAATTACCGGGGTCATTTCTCTGGAATTTCGGCATAGGAGAAAAGTACAGTTGTGTACACTTACCATAAATGTAGATGTTAGAGTGTATTCACTGTTGCAGTCATTACACTTGGGTTATCCTGCTGGCAGGCTAACCTCAGTCGGCCTGAATACAAAGTCTAGGTCCGGCATCGGTTGCTGTCGCCTTTTCCCTGACGTCAATGCAGCTGACGCCATTTTCTTCGGTTTTTCTTGCCCCAGATGTCAGGTGCCCATATAAGGGTAGGCCGAAAGTATGCCAATAAAACATACATGCACCAAAATACATAATACCTTCATCTACAAGCAAATACACCACATAGGTTGTACAGGTTAGAGAAGAGTAGATAAGTTGCAGCAAAGATATGGGAAATGGTGGGCGGGTAACCTGGACTGCAACAGTGAATACACTCGAACATCTACATTTATGGTAAGTGTACACAACTGTACTATGTTCTTCGGGTTTCACTGTTGCGGTCATTAAACTTGGGTTGAATCCCAAAGCTAAGGTAGGGAGGCTGGAGCTAAATAGCATAAGGAGCGGCTATGAGGCCCTGCAGAAAGTACAGTTGTGTACACTTATCATAAATGTAGATGTTCGAGTGTATTCACTGTTGCAGTCATTACACTTGGGTTATCCTGCTGGCAGGCTACCCTCAGTCGGTCTGAATTCCAAAGTCTAGGTACGGCGTCGGTTGCTGTCGCCTCCTCCCTGACGTCAGTGCGCCAGGGGGTATTAAAAGATGCAGCAGACGCCATTTTCTTCAGTTTTTCTTGCCCCAGATGTCAGGTGCCCCCAAAAGGGTTGGCTAAAAAATATGTCAATAAAGCATGCATGCATAAAAGTATATATTTTGCCTTCATCTACAAGCAAATACATCACATAGGTTGTATAGAATAGAGAAGAACAAATAAGTTCCAGCAAAGAAAAGGGGGATGGCGGGTGGGTAACCTGGACTGCAACAGTGAATACACTCAAACATCTACATTTATGGTAAGTGTGCACAACTGTACTATGTTCTTCATGTTTCACTGTTGCAGTCATTACAATTGGATTGAATCCCAAAGCTAAGGTTGGGAGGCTGGAGCTAAAGAGCATTAGGAGCAGCTATTAAGCCCTGCAGAACTGCAGTGGCAAAGCCTGCCCTGGATTTAGAGTAGAGAGGTAAGTGATAGTGCTTTGTGAAGGTGTGCACTGAACTCCAAGTAGCAGCCTCTAAAATGTCTTTGGTTGGTACTCCCCTGAGGAAGGCTGCTGAAGTGGCTGCTGCTCTGGTTGAATGTGGCCTAATGCCCTTAGGCACTGGCTTGCCATGGTGTAAGTAGAAGAAACGAATGCAGTGGCCTACCCACTTTGAAATAGTCTGCTTTGAGATAGCCTTTCCTTGTGATCCTGCAGCATATGCCACTAGTAGTTGCTCTGTCTTTCTGAAAGCTGTGGTTCTGTTCAAATAGAAGCGTAGCTGTCTGTGTATTTCCAAAGAATGCAGTATTCTCTCCCCCTTATTCTGTGGGTTTGGATAAAAAGGTAGGCAGATGAATAGTTTGGTTAAGGGCCACACTGAACAGTAACTTAGACATAAAAGTGGGGTTTGTCCTCAGAGAAAACCTGTCTGGATAAAAAATGATAAAAGGTTCCACAGCCATGAGTGCCTGTAGCTCTGAGACTCGTCTTGCAGAAGTTATTGCTAGGAGCAGAGCTGTTTTCCAAGATAAAAACTTTATATCAGCTGTAGCGGCTGGCTCAAAAGGAGGCAGGGTGAGTTTTTCCAAGAGATAATTGAGGTCCCATGCAGGTACTGGTGATCTCCTTGGAGGCCTTAATTTTTGGCCCCTCTGAGGTACTGCCTTAATAAAGGATGAGAAAAGATTGGTGGCTCTGTATTGCAATGAGCCAAAATGGCAGAGGCATGAATTTTTATGGATGAAAAGGACAGGCCTTTATCCAGCATCTCAGTTAAGTATTGCAAAATCTGAGAAATATTTGGTACAGCTGTGTCAATTCCTTGTGGCTGGTTCCAAGCACAGAATCTCTTCCATTTTCCAGCATAAGATTTTCTAGTACTGGGCCTCCTGACCTCCAAAATGACATTCATCACCGCTTTAGTGAGAGGTTTGTTTTGTATGACTATATTATCCGCCATGCTGCCAGATTTAAAATCTTGAGTTGGCTGTGCAGGATCTGATTGTTCTGCTGGGACAGTAGATGAGGCACTTTAGGTAAGGTCCAGGCTGGGCATTGAGACAAGTTCCTTAGGACTGGATACCAGTACTGGTGTGGCCAGACTGGGGCAATCAGTATCAATTTTGGCTTCTCCTGTCTGACCTTTAGGAGTACTTTGGGGAGGAGAGGCAGAGGAGGAAAGGCATATACTGTTAAGTTTTTCCAGCTGAAAGATAGGGCATCCACTTTCCATGCTTGTCTGTGATAAGTCCTTGTGCAGAATCTCTTTATTTGGCAGTTGTGAGGTGAGGCAAATAGATCTATGTCCGGGCATCTCCATTTCCTTGCTACCATGCTAAAGACTTGTGTATCCAATTTCCACTCGTGGGGATCCATGAGGTTTCTGCTTAGTTCGTCTGCCAGAGTATTTATCTTTCCTGGCAGGAATTGTGCCTGCAGATGTACTTGGTAAGTCAATGCTGTGTCCCATGCTTGCTAGTCTGCAAAGGGGGTAAGAATGAGTGCCTCCCTGCTTGTTTATATACCACATGACAGTGGTAGTGTCTGTCTTTATCAGTAGTTGTCCCGGATGAAGTAGGTCCTTGAAGGCTGTCAGGGCATTTTGAACAGCTAGCATCTCTTTTTTGATTGATATGCAGAAGCATTTGGTTTGCGGGCCACGTGCCTTGAAAAAATCTTCCTGCCATGTGGGCTCCCCAGGCATAATCCGATGCATCAGTTGTTAAAGTCTGTGTGGCAGTGGGTAGAGTGAATGGCTGCCCCCTGTTCTGGTGACAGGCCTTCGCCCACCATCGAAACTCCTGTTGTAGGCAGGGAATGAGAGTAACTATTGTTTCCAGGCTGTGGCAATGTTGGGTCCAAACACTTTTTAGGTACCACTGAAGTTTCCTCATATGCAGTCTTACATATGGAATTATTAGAATGCAGAATGCCATGAAGACCAAAGCCTGCAGAATTTTTCTTGCAGATAACTGGGCCTTTGTTGCCAACAGTTTGAAATAGGTAGTCAGTTGCCTTTGTTTGTCTGGCGTGAGATAAGCCATCTGGGCAATTGTATTTAAGCTTGCACCCAGGAATATTATCAATTGAGAGGGTACTAATTTTGATTTCTGTTCGTTGACTGTGCACCCTAGGCATGGTAGTAATCTCTTTACAAACGCCAGATACTGTAGTAGAATGTCCTTGTTCTCTGCTTGAATGAGGTAGTCCAAGTAAAGATATATTTGTATTCCTCTGTCTGCAGTATGCAATTACTGGTGCCAGGCACTTTGTGAAGACCCTGGGTGCAGTAGATAAGCCAAAGGGCAGTGCAGAGAACTGGTAGAGCATTGAGCCAGCTTTGAATCTGAGGTATCTTCTGCATGTTTGTCTGATTGGGACATGCAGGAATGCCTCTTTTAGATCTAAAGTCACAAGCCAAGCCTTCTTGCCCAACATGGGCAGAAGCTGCTGTAGAGTCAACATTTTGAATTTTGGAATATCCAGATATATGTTTAGAATAGATAGGTCCAGTATTGGTCTCCAGGCTTTGTCCTTTCTGGGTACCAAGAACAGTCTTGAATAGAATCCTTGTCCCTGCTCTTGCTCTGGTATTTGTTTAATGGCCCGCATGAGGGATGATACTTGTTTTTGTGCCTCTGCCCACTGATGTTTTGGCAGGTCTGGCCAACCGTTTGCCCTTGGCAGGGTATTGAAGTGAAACTTGTAGCCTTGTGACACTATGTTTAAGACCCATTTGTCCTGGGTTATGTGCCAGTTTTGAGAAAAAAGTGCTAGTTTTCCCCCTAAAGGTGCTGCCATAAGATAAGTGCTTAGTGCAGGCAGGGGGAAGTCATTGGGACTGTTTCCTGTATGGCTGTGATTTGTCTTCCAGTTTTGGAGGTAGAAGCACCCTATTGTTTAGACCTGTATGAACCCTGGGGCTGGGATCTGCCTCTAGGGTGTCTGTATCTGCCCCTTTGTGGCCTGTCTGATACTGGAAAGGACCAAATCTTTGTGGGCCAGTGTCTGCTAAATCTTGGTGGCTGTACCTGTAAGAAATCCTTGACTGTTTGCATAGATTCATTTTTGTCCTCCATTTTCTTTAACACCTCGTCTGCTTTAACACCAAACAAAGAAACATGCTGTAATGGAGCATCTAATAATTTTGCTTTAACATGATCAGGTAGATTTTGTTCCTTTAACCAAGCATGCCTCCTAATGACAGAACCCATAACTGCGGCCCTGCAGGAGGCCTCCAGAGAATCAAAACCACATTGCAAAGTATGCTTTCCAACTTGTTCAGCTGCTTGCAATATATCCTGCATTTCTTTTTCTGCACATTCAGAATTTATCAACATTTTCTGTTTAAGCAGTGACATAATATATTGCTGATATTCGAGCATATGAAACTGACAATTTAAAGCCCTTACAGCCAAGGTAGCAGAAGTGTAAATCTTTTTTCCCCATCTGTCCAGTGCCCTAGAATCCCTGTCAGAGGGAGTAAGGTTTTTTGCAGTGGAAGCCTTGACCCCTTTGGGACCCTGAGAGATAGTTTCTGGGTCAGCAGCTGGGTTTTTGAAAAGGAATTTATGAGAGTCAGGAATCATGTAGTACCTGCCCGGCTTAACAGGAGCTGGAGGTAAGGAGTCAGGGGTCAGACTGGACTCTGAAAATACATAATCTACAATGTCTAACACAGGTGGAATAGATAGGGGCCTGTGTTGAGGTAGTAAAAGGAAATCTGAGCCTTTTCATAGATTCTGAATAATCTTGGCTCTCCCAGTGGAAATGCTCCCTCATGGTATGTAATGTCTCCCCAAAAGAATAACCCTCAGGAGGAGAGGCTGAAGGGACAGATTATTCAGCATCAGGATCCTCAAAGGGAGGAAGAGAGTATTCCTGATCAGAAGAGGAATCAGATGAAATGGAAACCTGATCTGAAGATACATATTCTGTCCCTTGCCTAGGCCTCTTATCAGGAGGGGGATGGGAACCCCTGATCAAAGTAATTAGGTCTTCGGCCATTTTGAGCATCTGTTTCTTAGGCATGGAGGCCTGTCCTTGAGGCTGTTGTACTTGTTGCTTTGTCTTTAAAGGGGCTTTAGTCTTTGCCTTTGAAGCTGAAGTCGTTTTAACATATAATTGAGTAGGTCTGAAAAAACCCTCAGAAGCCGATGCCTACTCAGCAGCTCCGGACCCATCTGGGGGAATAGTTTCCGAAGGTCCAACACCTTGAGCATCCAGCGGCGTGGTCGACTCCACGTGGGTGTCAGTAGCGGCCTGCGAGTCTAAAGTAGTGGTCATCAGGGGCTGCGAAGGTGCCTCACTGAGAACCGGCAACTGGCTTAGAAGAAGCCTCGTCGTTGGTTTTGGACCACGGATGCCTGTCCTTTTCTTTGTGTTTCTTGTGAATTCCGGTAGTCAGACGGCTATCCGACGACATTGTATAGTTAAATCTTCTGCCAAAATAGTGAAATGCAAAATTGTACCGATGCCTAATAGTGCGTTGGTTAAATCTAGCACAAAACTGACAACTAGCAATGTCGGGGTCAGGGCCTAGGCAAGGAATACAGTAAGAATGAAAGTCCTAATGAGGTATTTGCTTCCCACAAGAAATACAATTGACTTTTTCTGACATCGGTCTGGAGCAAGAAAAAAAAGTTTCCCCAACGGGGTACTCAGCTTTTAATGAAGACTTCGGATCTGAAATTCAAACATGAAAATCTCAGGAGTCGGCCGACCGTCCCTTGCGAACTGCTTATGTTACTGGCACCGCGCAGCAAGAAAGACTGAAGAAAATGGCGTTGGCTGAATCTTTTATACCCCTGGCGCACTGACATCAGGGAAGAGGCGACAGCAACCGACGCTGGACCTAGACTTTGGAATTCAAGCCGACTGAGGGTAGCCTGCCAGCAGGATAACCCAAGTGTAATGACTGCAACAGTGAAACACAAAGAACATCACATGTTTAAAGTTCCTGTAAAGTTCTAACCTGGTCCTGAAAGGACTTAAAGTAACAGCAGCTTCACCAAACAAGCATTTCTTTATCAAGAGGAGCATCCATCAACATATTATCAGACAAAGGTTAAAGCCAAGAATAGTTATCATTAACCCAAAAGCTAAAAGCCCTAGAAGTAGCATTTGCTGCATCATAACTACACTTGGTGGAGTGACAAGCTACCTGGGAGGATGTTCCTAACAGGGAAAGGGTGTGTGTCTTACCTCAGACTCTGGAAGGTCAGAAATCACCTGACAAGCCTGGGATAAGCCAGCCAACAAATACCTGGACATGTGTGTCTGAATTAACAGCCCGAAAAGTCAAGGTGGCAGAGGTATGAGCCTTCTCGTTTAGCCTTTCCATAGTCCTGTCTTTATCAGAAGGCAGTAACTTGCGTGAAGGAAACAACTGAGAGGGCTTCTCAGAAGCTACAGACACCACCAAGGGGTCAGCAGGGGGAAACTTCTAAAAAAGTTTACAGTCCTCCCGGACCCTACAGAATTTATCAGGTTTCTTGGGAGCATACGGTTAAGAGTCTGGAGCCTTAGAAGCATTAGAAAATGCATCCAGTAAGGCAACCAGAACAGCAGGAACAGCAGAAGGCCTCAAACAGTCCACCTGCAGCAAATCATTGTACCTATTTTGTACCTCAGAAATCTGAGCACAATCCCATTTAAAGTACTCCATTATCCTTGTGATTGTGTCCCCAATCAAGACATTTTTTTTTTCAAAAGGAGCATCAGAACTAGTAACTCTTCTTCCTCTAAGCCATAATCCAAAGGAGAGGGAATATGAGAAGGGTAAAGCAAGGGAGTCCTCATCCAAATCTGGTTCTTCCTTAGAAGAATCCCGTTTCCTGGCTCTTTTAAGAGGAGTAAACGAGCAAAAGGGAGATGAAACAGAAACTCCCTGAGGAAGTTTCAATGCTATCAAAGCACTAAACAAATCCCCGAGTGAAGCACTGACACTCACTTTAAGGGTCTTTTGGAGCAGGAATAATGTGTTTAGACTTTTGCTTTTTCTTCAGTGGGATGTCTGCCTTATAAAATTTGGAAGGCTGTGACCCAGGTCTCTTGACTAAAATCTGAGGAACACTCCTAGGCCTCTTGAAGATGATCAGTCATGGTTACTCATGAATGTTTGAAGCACACGTCTGCAATGCCTCCTTGGATGTGCTTAAAGTCAGATCCCGCCAGCCTCCAACCTGGTTGCTGCAGAGGAATCCAACAATAAAGCCGGGTGAACCTCTGAGCATTCACTTGCCTTGGGAGAAATGTCTGGCAGAGGCAAAACAGCAGCAGATTCCAGCCTAGGCTTCTTGGCCTTCTTCACTGAAGGCTGTCCCTCGGAGCAGGAAGCTCCCTCCATTGCATCTTTAGCGAGAAGCTTAAGACACTGATTCTCAAGCTAAAGTGCCAAAGGAGAGAGTCTACTACGAAGAGTTTTAGGTACAAAAACCTGACAGATGGAAAAGGACGTATGGTTGTGCAAGGTGTCAAGGCAAAACAGACACTGTTTGTAGTGGTCCTTACGGGGAATCCATCTCCCACACTGGTATTTACGCTTCCTGGGTGGCATGAAACCCCACAAGCAACAAAAAGAAAAAAGGTAAGTATAAAAAGAAACCCCAACGGGGCACTTAACTGCAACGTTTCAGTGAAACCAGCACTAGAACACTGGCGTTCAGACTGACGATCAAGATGGCATTTGGACAGGCAGCAAAGTTGTTTGAGTATGGTACACTGGATATTACCTTTATGCCCTATGTTACAGAAGGAGCATGTGTGTGACTTAAGGCAACCAAAACGCTTTGGTGTACTGGTCGGATGTCGGGCCGCCCTTGGCAAGGGATACTTAATGTAAAAAATACTGCAACAGTGAAATGGAAGGACTTCCACTGTTGCCTGAGCCAAGACATTCACAGCAATGATCTTGGGGCATTCTTTCAGATTCCTCAAAAGTACACTGGACGTTAGTGAAAAGGGTGGAAAAGCATAGAGGAACATCCATGTCCAAGGAAAACAAAAGATGTCAGTCTTCCAGACTTTCTTGCATGGAGTGCTGGTGCAGAATCTTGCTGGCTGACAGGAAACAAATAGGTCTACTTGAGGAATTCCCCACAGAAGACACCTGATCTAGTTTCCATTTGCGGGGACCTGCCCTTGTCCTGCTCAGGTACAGCCTGCAATGAGCTATATAACTAAAGCTAGGCAATTTGTGAATACTCTTGGTGCAGAGGAAAGTCCAAAGGGTAACGCAGAAGACTGACAGCATGATCCAGACACAAAAAAACTTAAGAGATGCCTGAAATATGGAGGAAAAGGGATTTGATAAGCATCTTTTAAATAGTGCTACCAGGAAATTTGAATGAGGAAGAGGTGGTAGCAGGTTGTGAAGTGACTGCATTTTGAACTTGGGTACTATCACACAGATTTAGGAAAGTAAGGTCCAGAACTGGTCTCCAAGCATTTTCTTTCGCATGTGATGAAGGACAGGCAGGAATATGAGTGCAGTCTGGTCTGCTTGATATTTTGTTTTATTTATTTATTTATTTATTTATTTTTTTTAAGTATTTAAAACAGAGATTCTTTTTTGGGGCACAGAGATTCCTTTTTGGGGCTAGCAAAGTGTTTAAGTGCTTTTTTACTGTGCTTTTTCTAGGAAAAATTTGACTTCTAACAAATAATTTTTACCGGCTTTTGCTGCGGCTTTTTCCATGGGAAAGAGGCACAATTTCATGGTCGTCCTTTCAGCCACACAAAAAAAAGTTACGCAAACAGCCTGTCACCACAACAAGCTAAAATTTTGCTTCAGATGCAGGTGGGTGACTTGGCTGTGGTCATTTGTTTTAGAGAGTGTTCGTGTTGGGACCACACATTCTTCAGATACCACTGCAGTTTTCTCATATGCATCCTGGCTAAAGTTAGCATAGGAATGGTGGCTGCCATAAGACCCAGAAAGTACAGTTTTGTACCTACCATAAATGTAGATGTCCGAACAGGATAGCATCTGCAGTCCTAACAAATGGGTTGTCCTGTCATCAGGCAGCCCTTCGGTCGGCCGGATTCCAAAGTCTGGGTCTGGCCTCGGCTGGTGTCGCACTTCACCCGACGTCATCTCTCCTGGTCTTCGGGTATAAAGGCATCAGCCGACGCCATTTTCCTCAGTGTTTCTTGCCCCAGATGCCAGTTGCCCTCTTGGAAAACTAAATTTTGGATAAATGCCAATGTTTCCAAAAAATAGTAGGCAAACACAAAAATAAGCATGTATGTACATATATACAAACAAATACACCATAAGAGATCCACCCCTAGCTAGCTATTAGGAGGGTAAATACCCTAGGAGTACCACAGAGGGAAGGAGGGTGGGTAATCCTGACTGCAGATGCTATCCTGTTCGGACATCTACATTTATGGTAGGTACAAAACTGTACTATGTCCTTCAAGGATGCATCTGCAGTCCTAACAAATGGGTAGAATACCATAGCCAAACTAGGGAGGAGGAAGAAGAATTATGGTGTAGTTAGGATCCCTTGCAAGACAGCAGTGGCAAACCCTGCTCGGGATCTAGAGTATAGAGGTAAGTTATAATGCTTGGCAAATGTATGCACGGAGGTCCAAGTAGCTGCCTCAATAATGTCCTTGGTAGCCACTCCTCGTAAGAAAGCTGTGGTAGTGGCTGTAGCCCTTGTAGAGTGAGGTCTTATGTTCTGTGGAATTTGCTTTCCATGGTAGGAGTAACAGAATCTTATGCAATTTCCTATCCATTTGGAGATTGTCTGTTTGGAAATTGCTTTTCCTTCCCTTCCTGTTGCATAGGCTACTAAAAGCTGGTCAGTTTTTCTGTTACCTTTGGTTCTGTCCAGGTAGTAGCGTAACTGTCTATGTACATCCAAGGTATGCAGCAGTCTTTCCCCTGTTCTGTGGATTGGGAAAGAAGGTAGGTAGGTGGATTGCCTGGTTTAGAGACACTCTGGATACCACCTTAGGCATAAATGTAGGATTAGTTCTCATGGACACTCTATCTTGATGGAAGATTAGGAAGGGTTGTACTGCCATTAAGGCCTGTAGTTCGAAACCCTTCTTGCTGAAGTAATTGCCAGTAGGAAAGCAGTTTTCCATGATAGGTGTTGAATATCTGCTGTTGCTGCTGGTTCAAATGGAGGGAGTGTCAATTTTTCTAGCACAAAGTTCAAGTCCCATGCTGGTAATGGTGGTTTCCTAGGAGGTTTTACATTCTTGATTCCTCTGAGGAACTGCCTGAGTAGAGGATGTGAGAAGACAGGGGGATCGAAGCTGTATTCTGCAGAAATAGCTGATGCATGTATCTTGATGGAGGAATAGGACAGGCCTGTATGGAGAAGCTCTGCCAAGTACTCCAGGATGTTAGCAATATCTATCTTTGACACATCTTTTCCTCTTTCAGTACTCCAAATGACAAACCTTTTCCATTTTCCTGCATAGTTCCTTCTTGTTGAAGGTCTGCGGGCTTCAAGGATAATGTCTTTAACCCTTTGGGATAAATTTGGGTTAGTTGCTGTTATGTTATGTTCCAGGCAGTCAGTTGCAAAGTTTTTAGGTTTGGATGCATGATGTTGTAGTTGTTCTGAGTTAACATCAAAGGCATCAGGGGTAGTGTCCACGTTCTCCCCCGAGACATGCTCCTCAGCAATGGATACCAGTGTTGTCTTGGCCAATTTGGAGCTATCAGAATTATCCTTGGACGTTCCTCTGATTTTCAGTAGTACCTTGTGCATCAAAGTAAGAGGTGGAAATGCATATGCTGTCAGGCCTTTCCAACTGAAGGATAGAGAGTCCACCTTCCATGCAAGTGGGTGGTATGTCCTTGTGCAGAATTTCTTGAGCTGGTGATTGAGTGGGGATGCGAATAGGTCTATTTGTGGCATTCCCCATTTCTTTGTGATGGCCTTGAAGATGTCCGGGTGTAGCATCCATTCGTGAGCATCCGAGGTAGTTCTGCTTAACATGTCTGCTAGGATGTTTTCTTTTCCCGGTACAAATATTGCCTGTAACTGGATGTTGTAGCTCAGAGCCATATTCCAAAGGTCCAGAGTCATTCTGCATAGGGGTATGAATGAGTGCCTCCCTGTTTGTTGATGTACCACATGACTGTGGTGTTGTCTGTCCTTATCATTAAATGGCCTTCTTTGAGGAATGGTCTGAAATTCTGGATTGCTAGTTTTACTGCCAGCATTTCTTTTGATTTATGTGCAGGTGCAGCTGGTCTGGAGTCCATAATCCTTGTATGCATTTGTCCAGCATGTGTGCCCCCAGCCTAGGTCTGAGGCGTCCGTTGTGATGGTTTGGCTTGCTTGAAAGTTGTGGAAGGGCAAGCCTGGGTTTGACTGGCATGCTTGAGCCCACCATAGGAACTCTTGTTTCAGGCATGGGATTAGTGGGATTTCGGTTTCTAAGCTGTGCCTGTGTTGAGACCATAAATTCTTTAGGTACCACTGTAGCTTTCTCATATGCAGTCTGGCATGGGGACCAGGATTATGCATGATGCCATGAAGCCCAAGGCCTGCAGTACTTTTCTTGCTGTTAGTTTGTTCTGCTTTGTTAATGCCAAGAAGTAAAGAGGAGTTGTTCTTGTTTTTCTGCAGTTAGGAATGCCATCTGTTTTACTGTGTCCAATTCCGCACCCAAGAATGTTCTTGTTTGGGATGGTATCAGTCTTGACTTTTTAAATTGACTGTGTATCCCAGGGCTTGTAGTAAGCAAATGACTCTTTGTAAGTCTTTTGTCAGCTTGCTTTTGTTGTCCGCTTGTATCAGGCCGTCGTCCAGGTATGGATAAATTTGGATTCCTGTAGCCTGCAATGAGCGATTACTGATGCCAGGCATTTTGTGAATACTCTGGGCAGTAGATAAGCCAAAGGGCAATGCTGAGAATTGATAATGCTCTGATCCTGCAAGAAATCTGAGGTATCTTCTGCAATTTGGTCGTATGGGGACGTGCAGGTATGCCTCCTTGAGATCTAGAGTTACCAGCCAACACTCCTTGCCCAGCATGGGAAGAAGTTGCTGTAGGGTCAGCATTTTGAATTTTGGGACAATGATGAATGTGTTTAAGACGGACAGGTCGAGAATAGGTCTCCAACTTTTCTCTTTTCTTGGTACTAGGAGGAGTCTGGAGTAGAATCCTTTGCCCTGTTCTGTTAGTGGTACTCTTTCCACAGCTCTCATCTTTGTTAATTGAGCTATCTGCTTTAGAGCTTCTGTTTTTTGATTTGGAGGTAGGTTTGGCATTCCTCTTTTTACTGGTAAGGTGTGGAAGTGAAACCTGTAGCCTTGGTCTATAGTCTGCAAAATCCACTTGTCTTTTGTGATATAGTGCCAATTTTTTGAAAATAAGGCTAACTTTCCACCTAAAGGTGCTGCTATTTGTTCCCTGGTAGGCGGTGTCAGAGCCAAGTCACTGTGATTGTCCTGTTGCAGTGGCAGTGGTTGTGTCTGTGCCTCGCTGGTTATTGCCTTGCCACTGGCGTCCTCTGTAGGCACCTCCTCTGGATTGATTTCTGCCTCTGGAACGTCTATTCCTGCCTCTCTGAGATTTTAAGGAGTCTGGAAAGGACCAATTTTTGGAAGGCCAGTTCCTGCTAAACCTTGGGGGCTGAACCTGTAAGAAATCCTTAACTGTTTGTACAGATTTTGCCTTCTCTTCCATTTTCTTCATTACTTGCTGAGCAGGAGTACCAAATAGACTGGCCTTATCCATAGGAGCATCTAACAGCTTTGCTTTAACATGATCCGGCAAGACCTGTTCTTTCAACCATGCATGCCTTCTTATAACTGTGCCAGTCATGGCTGATCTAAATTAAGCCTCCAGTGCATCATAGCCACATTTTAAAGAATGGTTACTAACCTGCTGAATGTTATTCACCATTTCTAAAACATATTTCTTGTCTAAGGAGTCATCAGAGGACAGTTTCTTAGTTAACTGATCAAGCATAAACTCTTGGTATTGGATCATATGAAACTGACAGTTCAAAGCTCTAGCTGAGAGAGTAGCAGAGGTGTAAACTTTTTTCCCCCATCTCTCTAAGGACCTGGATTCCCTTTCAGAAGGGAGAGGGTTTTGCTGAGGTCGAAGCTACTGCCTTAGGCCCCTGGGAGATAGTCTCAGGATCTGCAAGTGGGGCCTTGTATAGGTGGTGATGAGTGTCTGGTACCCTGTAAAACCTATCTGGTTTGGCAGGGGCTGGAGGTAAAGTATCAGGAGCAGTGCAAACATCATTAAATGCATCATCCACAACAGGCAGAACTGGAGGTATAGCTAAGGGCCTATGTTGCGGTAAGTGTAGAAAGGTCCTAAGCCTTTTTCTTGAATCTGAGAAATCGTGTCCCTGCCATTGGAATTGTTCTCTCATGGCATGTAAGGTTTACCCAAAGGAAAATTCCTCTGGTGGAGAGGCAGATGGAATAGATTCTTCAGCATCGGAATCTTCATAAGTAGAAAAAGGAGCCTCTGGATGGTCTGTAATGTCTGAGTCATCCGAAGAATCATCTGTGGACACTGGCTCTGGGGGCTCTGCTCTAGGTCTCTTTTCTGGAGGCTGAGAGGCCCTGTCTGGGTGAGATTGGGATCCCCTAATTAAAAAGATGAGATCCTCTGCCAGAGTAAGCATTTGTGAACTGGAACTGGGCCTGTGTGAGGGGGGCTTAACAGGCACTGATTTAGCAGTTTTGGCTGCTTTAGCCCTAGCAAAGGCCTTAATAGACATGGCTGAAGGAGGCCTAGCAGCACCACGTGCTGGGGTAGAGACATCCAAAGGGATGGTGTCTGATAATTCAATAGGAACCACATTAGTAGGCAAAACTTCAGAGGCCGATTCAACTAGGGTAGCAGGAGCCTCGGTAGTAGTCATGGATTCGGCTGAAGATTGACCCGTTTGCTCGGTTTCGGCCGAAACAGAGACACTCGCGGTTTGCTTAACCGTGGTTTCGGCCGAAACCGCGGACCGCGAGTGTCGGTCTTTTTCTTTGCGTTTTTTAACAATATGAGTAGTCGGAGGATCCGACGGCATAATGTACGCAAAATCTGAGCGAAAAACTGTTCAGCAAACTCCGACGCCTAAGCGTTCGTCGGTTGAAGGAAGCACAGGCTAAACAGGCTGCTACGTCGTGGTCTGGGCCTAAACAAGGTAAGCAGTAAGAGTGGAAATCTTTATGAGGTATTTGTTTCCCACAAGTTAAACAGTTATTTACTTTTTCTGACATCGGCTGAAGCAAGAAAGAGTCCCCAACGGGGTACTTAGCTTTTTAGAAGTCTTCGAAGTAGTATTCGGTAGTAGTAATCTCTGGATCTGACCGACCGGCACTTGCGAACAGCTTCTGCTTCGGACGCCACGCAGCAAGAAAGACTGAGGAAAATGGCGTCGGCTGATGCCTTTATACCCGAAGACCAGGAGAGATGACGTCGGGTGAAGTGCAACACCAGCCGAGGCCAGACCCAGACTTTGGAATCGGCCGACCGAAGGGCTGCCTGACGACAGGACAACCCATTTGTTAGGACTGCAGATGCATTCTTGAAGGACATCCCGTAGGAATTGTCTTGCTGATAGTTTTACCTGAACACGTCCTAGAAGTGAGCCGTAAGGGAAAGGACGCTGTCTTCAGGGAGGAATGCTTGCATCAGGTCTGTTCTGATCCTGCACCCCAGGAAGATTTTGTCCTGCTGTGGCATTAGGGATGACTTGGGAAGGTTGAGGGTGAACACCAAGCCTTGTAGCAGGGACATGGTAAATTGCAGGTGGTTTCTTAGGGTATCCTCTTTTTCTGCAAGAATGAAGATGTCGTCTATGTATGGGTAAATCTGAACGCTTTTGGCTCTGCAATGGGCTATTGCTGGAGCCAGGCATTTTGTGAATAGCCTGGGTGCAGTAGATAAACCAATGGGCAAGGCTGTAAATTGAAAATGAGAACAGGGCCCACTAAAACTTAAGTACTTTCTGTGACAGGGTTTTATAGGGATGTGGAGGTAGGCCTCCTTGAGACCTAGTGTGGCCATGAATGCCTGGGCTGGCAATAGTGGAAGAAGGGTCTGGAGGGATAACATTCTGAAGGATGAAACTCTTAGGAAGAGATTTAGAAAGGAGAGATCTAGAATTGGCCTCCAAGGGCAATCTGTTTTTGGTACAAGAAGTAATCTTGAGTAAAAAAACTTTTCCTTTTTGTCCTGGGGGGATGGGTTCTATAGTTCCATAGTTTAAAAGATCCTTTAGGATCTGGGGAATAGGGTGTAGTTGACTCTTGTGTGGGAATGGTATGCCCCTTGCAGGGCTCTTTCTTTCCAAGAGAGGAAATATCCCTCTTCCACTACTGTCAGGACCCAGCAGTGTTTAGTGATAGTTCTCCAGAGGGGTAGGCAGTACGACAGGCGGGCTGACGGGGGGTGGGGTGGGCAAGGCAGTCGCGCATTGTTGCAGCCATTTTTGTCATGAAAGGGCTATCTTTGGGTAGATTGAGAGAAACTGTTCTGGAAGTGGTGGAGTTGTAGAGGAGAGGGTCTTCCTGACAAGAGTGGTCTTGGCTGGGTGATTCTTATAGTATTTAGGAATGGGAGACACCAGAAGGTGTTTAATATCCTAGAGCTCCTTGCTTTTCTCCTAAAGTTTTCGGAAGAGTTCGGTGGACTGTTTTCCAACCTCTGGCGTGGATTGAAGGGGAAGCCAAGAATATCTGCATAGCACTGATGCGAAAGAAGCAGATCTTGCAGAGACCTCTGCTGCATCATAACTGCATCTAATTGAATGTCTGGCCACTTGTGAAGCCAGGGACAGCTTTGATGCTACCTATGTCTTGTTGGAGGAGTGAGGCAAAGTGGACAGGAGATTAGAAGCTTGGGATACCAAGACCAAGGCATATTTTACCATATGAGTTTGGTAGTTGATGGCTCTGAAGGCTAGGGTGGAGGAGGTATAAACTTTCTTGCCTATCCTGTCCATATTCTTGCTGTCCTTGTCAGTAGGAAAAAGGGATGAGAAGGGTGTTGATCTTGACTGCCTGCCAAGGGATACAGCAATCACTGCCGGGTCTGACAACGGGGGTTTCACCAGGAATTTCTGATCAGGCACCTTGTAGAAATGGTCAGGTCTTAGGGGCAGGTGGCAGTGAATCGGGATTTTTTGATGCTGAAGAAAATACATCAAGATACGTGTGTATAATTGGTGGGATGGCAGATGGAGATTCTACTTACAGTAATTCAAAATATCTCTTCTGAGTTTGTCATTTGGAAAGCATCCCATTTGAAATATTCTTTCACTTTGGTAATGGTCTCCCCAAAGGTAATGTCCTCTGGGGAAAAACCCCCTTCAATGGATTCATCAGGGAAATAGTATTCCAGTGAAGAGGCAATTGGTGACGAATAAGCAACTGACTCATCTGATGAGAAAACTTCCTCCTCTACTTCTCCTGCATAAGAAGTGGGAGTTGGACTGAAGTAGCTGAGACAGGTCTACGGCTGAGAACAGGAATGGTGGAGGGTGAAGAAGCTGAGGGCCTACGGGCCATGACAGTTTGCATCAAGGATTGAGTGAAGGATTGCCAGTCAGGAAATCCCTCAGCCGAGGGAGACGGATGCTTACTTTTCGGTTTCCTTTTGCCTAGTCTCAGGGGCCTTTGTTGGAGCTGGGGCTTCGGATTGTGGAATCCCAGTCAGGTGTCCAGCGAGGCCTGGTTCCTCAACGTCAATAGAAACAGACATTTGCGCTACCTCCGTGAATGTGCCCGCCATTACTTCTGAAGCGGCTTCCTCGAGGGGAGTCAACTAAGTAGAAGGCTCTAACAGACATCCCTCAACTCTTAAATTGGAAGCTGGTGGGGTATCCAATAGCAGAGAAACAGCAGTAGGCGTGACAACTTGGCCTTTTTGTGTGGAGGCTCTGCCAGGGGAGCCGAATCTGGGTCCATCCTAAGCGACAACTTTTTTAGCCTCTGTTTTTCTAAGTAAAGACAAAGGGCGGCCAGATGGCTTCTGAGTGTCTTGGGGAAGAATGACTGGCAAATGGAACAAGAGGTATGGTCGTGTTCTCGGCCTAAGCAAAAGATGCAACAGTCATGTGAGTCTATGTAGAATCTGACGCTCGCAACGGTATTTACCCTTCTTAGCAGATATCAGCTAAAAGGGGAGGACAGCAAACCAAGCTCAAGCAAAGGTAAAAAAGTGAAATCCCCAACAGGGTACTTAGCTTTAGACATCTTGATAGTAGAGGAGCGATGTGATCGCTCTGACATTTGACTGTGGCTGAAAAGTTCTGAGGTCTGTGGGTGCAGACATCACATTTAAGGTCCCTGGTTTATGGCCCTGCGTGTGACATCCCCACGCACCTCCAGCAACCAGGCTTAAGCTTTTATATAGGAGCCAACGTTAAGAGTTGCCTGAGCCAGACAATCCCACACTAAGAATACTGCAACATGGGAATAGAAGGACATCATATACAAATGACTCTACAAGGGTAAGGGAAAAAGCTCTCTCCAACAATACTGAACTAACTCTAGAATGAAAAATTCAGATGGAGAAAATCAAGCTGCAGACACAAATGGCAGAAAACTTGATCTGGGGAGTTGAGGGAGGAACGGGAAGTTATGGGTAAGGGAGGAAGAACCAAAAGGGGCTAGGACTTATGAATTGGACAGTGTCGGATCCAAAGTCCTACGGATGAATTCAGACAATGTCTGATCCTTCATTATAGGTTAATTCAAGTCTACGAATGTTGCGGTCAACCTGGGAGAATTGTTCCTATCAGGAAGATTTAACTTCACTACTTTAAGATGTACACAGTTTTGTGCATTAGTATTGAGTAAATAGGTTTTGGGGTATTCTGGAGGAGTGTCTGCTTGAGGGTTTTCATTAAAACAAAGTTTTGTATGATGACATATGTTCAAATGCAAATTTCAAGAAACTGCACAAAAGATCAACCTGCCAAACATTAGTGTATGCAGGTAACACAAAAACTGAAACTAGACATTAAAAAAAACTGTTATACATAATGGATGGGAATAACTTCTGATCACAATGGCACTTTCCATATTATCTTTAAATATGAATGGTCTTACAGTCGTAAACAAAAAAAGCAAGTAGTGAACTATAATAAATATGTAAACTGCAAATAGTTATGCAACAGGAGACGCACTTGGAAAGAGCAGAAAAAGAAGTTATGTAACTACCATAACATTCCATGTTAGTTGTCTTCATCTCGCCTTCTTTTTGCTAGTTGGGATCGGAGCCAATCCTCGGCTCTAACTCGGCCATCTTCTATAGCTCGAGAGCCGTTTACTGGCTCGAGGCTACCCCTTATCCCATTAATGCCTAGCACTAGCTACCCAGATCTCATTTGTAATAGCTAACCCCAGACTCAACCAGAGAAACAACCTGTCCAAGAACAGGCTGAGCATACCAATCATACTCTCTAAGTCAGTAGAGGAAACAAACCAGAGAATACTCAGTCAGTGAAACCAAAACTCCTCTTGATCCAATAGGACAGTGGGATGGAGGGTGGGACGCAAAAAGGCGGCGAGATAAAGACAACTAACATGGAACGTTATGGTAGGTACATAACTTCTTTATGTTAAGTTGTCTATCTCGCCTTCGTTCTTGCTGGTTGGAACAGCGTCCCTAGCACCTACAATCCTGGACGGCTCATTGGAACAAACTCTTCAGAACAGTGGAACCAGCTCTGCTCCTGGAGACCATATCTAGTTTGTAATGAGAAATAAAAGTGTGAGGATTTGCCCACGTGGCAGCTGCACAAATAGAATCCATGGGCAACTTAGATTGGATTGGAAGGCTACAGAGGTGGCCAAAGCCCTAGTAGAATGACCTTTCGGTTTGATAGGCAAGTCTTTGTTTCTCAATTGATAAATGAAGGTAATAACGTGAGACAACCACCTGGATAAGGTAACTTTGGAAACTGGGAGACCTTGTTTGCTTTGAGCATAGGAAAGGAATAGTTGGTCCGACTTCCTTGTATCCTTGGTCCTATGAAAGTAAAAACGCAATTGTCTATGAACGTCCAATTGGTGTCATTTGTATTCTGCCTTGTTGGTGTGGTTAGGGAAAACACAGGAAGGTCTATATATTGGTTCAAATTATTTTCTGAGCAGACTTTCCGAAGGAAAGATGGATTAGTCCTCAGAGCAACCCTATCCTTATGAAAAACCAAGTATCGAGGACGAACACATAGTGCCTGAAGTTCAGACATGCGTCTAGCTGATGTAATAGCCACCAGAAAGAGTGCTTTCCAAGATAGGAATTTAATTGAGCAGGACACTGCAGGTTCAAAGGGGGGCATAATTAAAGAGGTTAGTACCAAATTAAGGTCCCAAGGAGGAGGGGGATCTCTCACTGGAGGTCTAAGGAGAGAAGTCCCTCTTAGAAAGGCTTTACAGAGCTTATGAGACAATGTTTGAATTAGACAACCCAACATGAAAGTTAGAAATGGCCGCCAATTGAACCCTAATTGTAGCAGAAGTGGACCCAGAAGGAAAGAGTTGTGCTAGGAACTCCAAAATTTCATGGACTTGGGCTGAAAAGGGATCTATGTTCCTAGCCTCTGCCCAACAAGAAAAATGTTTCCATTTACTAGCATAAGTTTTTCTAGTCGTGGACTTGTGAGAGGACACAATCTCACGCACGGCCGGGGAAATGCTGGGAAGCCTGGCTAGGGTTGGAATTGGAGCAACCAAGCTGTGAGCTGGAGTGTTTGAAGGGATTGATGCAACCCGCCTGATTGATGAATCAGCAGGTCTGGAATGGGATCCAGAGTCCAGGGCCGCTTGAGAAGGTAATGATGCAGGAACAGAAACCATATCTGTCGAGGCCAGTAGGGGGCAATGAGGATCATTTTGCAACCCAATGATATAGCTTTCTGTATGAGCTTCGGTATCAGGAGAAACTGAGAGAAGGCATAAAGGAGTCCCTGAGGCCAGTCGTGGACTAGAGAGTCTCTGGGAGAGTGACCTGGAAGTAGAAGAATGGAGAAGTAGCTGCTGAATTTGCTGTTGAAGGGGGTGGCAAAAAGATTGCAGCAAGGCTGTCCCCATTTGCAGAAGATCAGATCCGCAACTACCGGCTCGTGAGGCATGAGAATAGCTCTGCTGAGCCTGTCTGCTATGACGTTGGACCTCCCAGGGATATGCGTTGCAATCAGAAATTGTTGGGAGGAAATCGCCCACTGCCAGAGTCTGAATGTTTCTCGACATAGGGGATAGGGACCTGGTTCCGAGCTGCTTGTTGATGTACCACACCACTGACATATTGTCAGTTTGAATTGCAATGGTCCCAGAAGGGAGAGAGTCCTGAAGAGCTTGCAACGCTAGGAGCACGTCTCTCATTTCTAGGACATTTATATGCAGATGGTACTCGTGAGGCTGCCAAGTGCCTTGGACTGTCCTGCCCTGATAATGCCCCCCCCCTATCAGGGAGGAGTCTGTGGTCACTGTGGCCACCGGAGGGGGCTGAATGAAGGGTCTGCACTGAGACACTAGTGAGGAGACCATCCACCAGGAAAGGTGCCTTTTGCATGCTTCTGTAATCATGATCATGTGAGACATGGGCAGCTGTTGGAAAGACCATTGTGTGAACAGAAGCCACTGAAGGATTCTCATGTGAAAGCGGGCCAGAGGGATTAGAAGAATTGCCGCTGCCATGGAACCCAGAGTTTGAAGGACGAACCTGACTTGGATCCTTTTGCTCTGCATTAGAATTTGAACTTGCTGGTGAATTGTAGACACCCTGTCTGGCGGCAGCCTTGCGGACATGTTCCTTGTGTCTAAGTCTGCTCCTATATAGGTAATAGATTGACAGGGTAACAAAGCAGATTTTTCGAAGTTTATTGTGATGCCTAGCTGGGAGCAGATTGTGATCGTGTAGTCCCTGGCTTGGAGAAGTTGATGCCTGGTAGTAGCAATGAGGAGCCAGTCATCTAGATATGGAAACACCTGGAATCCTCGGCTTCTCAGGTGAGCCGTGACCACTGCCATACACTTGGTGAACACCCTGGGGGCTGTGGTGAGACCAAAGGGCAGAGCTCTGAACTGGTAATGACTGGCTCCCAGCCGGAAGCGAAGAAATCTCCTGGAACGCCTGTCCATTTTGAAGTGATAGTACGCATCCTGAAGATCTATGGAGCACATCCAATTGTCCTGACCCAAAAAGGGTAGAATGGACTGTAGAGTGACCATCCGAACCTTTGTTCTTTGAACAGACTTGTTCAGTCTGCTGAGATCCAGAATCGGTCTCCAGTCCCCTGTCTTTTGTGGTACCAAAAAGAACCTTGAGTAAGTTCCGGATCTGTGTTGGTCTGCCGGGACTTCCTGGATGACTCTTAGCAGTTTTGAAACTTCTATGACAGCTTGGTCCCTCAGATTGGGTGGAACATCTGGAAGGGATTTGCTTGAAGGTAAAGGGGGCTCTGAGAAGGGAATTTTATAACCTTTGGATATAATTGACCATACCCATGTGTCTTGTGTTAAATTTTGCCAGGCTTTTGGGTACAGAGAAAGTCTTCCCCCGACTGCCTCCAGAGGCGGGCAGTCGGGCAACCCTTCAGGGATGTTGAAAGGGCTTCTCAGAGAAAGGTTCTCTGTTGCTCTGGTTCTGCAGACCCCCTCTGCCACGAGGGTGGTGTCTGTTGTTGTTTCCCCCTCTGCCCCTGGAAGAAAAAAATCGCTACATGTGTCAGGTGAGGCTCCCTGGGATTTTCAGAACCACATTTTACCACTCTTCTGACCCTTGGGGTATGGTCTGGAAGAAGTGGAAAAAGACTCCCACAGCAGAGAGAGTCGTGCCTTCTTGCTCACACCTAGTCAAAGTGTCTTTCACCTGTGGTCCAAAAAGAAAGGGAACCATCAAAGGGGGTGTTGGTGAAGGACGCTCTAAAGGGTTCCGCAAAATCACACAGCCGCATCCAGGTGCATCTCCTCAGGGCCACACTCGCACCTGCGGCTCTACTCGCACCATCGGCTGCATAGGAAATGAGCCTCATGGAGGAGTTGACTACAGAATTAAGGGTCACCAGCTGAGAAGCCACTTTAGCTTGAGCCCCCTCAGCTTCAGCTGATGGATCTTGAAGGGTATCTCCGAGCTCTTTAAGTAGATCACTCTGAAGCCGGGTAAAATGGCACAAGTAATTCAGTGACCTCATGGAAAAGGTCACTGAAGCAAACATCGCTTCCCATATCTGTCCATGGTCCTAGACTCCTTGTTCAGAGGATGGACAGACGAAGAAGTTTCCGCTAACTCCTTTTTCATGGCTGCTGCTACCACTATGGCATCAACAGGAACACCTTTTGAAAGGAACTGCTTGTCTTGGGGTGCTGTAATGAATTTGCCAGGTCTCCTCGGAGTTGGTTCCACTGTATCCGGAGCTGATCAAACCTTCCAAGCCACCACTGACATAAGTGGATTGAAAGGCGGAGAAACCCAGGAGGTGGAAGGTCGGGAACCGAACACATCCAGGAATACAGACTCATCCTCGGTTGGGGCTAGGGGATTCCAGTTCCCCTTCTCCTTAAGCATTTCGAGGATGTCCGAAAAGGAAACATCTTCAGAGGGGGATCTCGGGGAACCTTCCGAGTCATCTAAGTCTGTATCAGAAGTGACAGACTCAGGGGAGTCAATGTGCTTCCTCTTGCACTTCTTACGAGAGGGCTCCTCTGAATGGTCAGGGGAGGCCTCGGAAGAAGAGGAAACACCTAATGGGGTGCCTTGGAGCGCCGGTTCCCCACGCTTGGGGTCTGGAGGAGGAGCAGAGGTTGGCACAGGCACTACAGTGGACGGAGCCGATGGGGCCGATAGTGGAAGCTGACTCAGTGGCCAGCACACTCCTCATGACATCGAAGGCGTCCCTGCCACGATGCAGAGAAGGCTCCGGTTCTGAGGAAATCAGAATCCATCTCCGCACTGAGGGAGTTGGCTCAGAGGCCAATGTAGGAGCAGAGCTCACCTGCACCAAAGCTCCGAGAGGGAGAAAGGGGTCGGACAAGCGTCCGATGCCACTCACCCCTTGGAGCAGACGAGGGAGCCCCAGCGGACGGCACTATCGAGGGAATCGGAGCCAACGACGGAACCGAAGGAGAAAGTTATCGGAGCCGACGGTTCCACTACTCGAACCCAAACAAACTCCGGCTTCGAGCTCAATGGAGTCGGAGGAGGAACATCGATAGAAGTAGACGGAGCAGACACCTGTTGAGGAGGGCTGGACAACATCTTGGCAAGTGTCTGCGACTTAAGCAACCTACTGACCACTCTTCTCCACGTTGTGATCCGAGAGCCTAGAGGATCGAGAGGAGTGAGATCTGTGACTGCGCTCGCTCTGAAGCAGGGGAGACCGAGGAGCCGAATAAATCAATTCCAGAGAGGGTGACCTCAGCCTCTTGTGGCTCCGAAGTTTCTGATGGAGCCGACGGGGAGACAGTCTTATCGGTTCTGGCCAGAACCTAAGTAGCAGGTACAGTCTGAACCAAAGACGGCTCCACACTTGGAGCCGACGATTTGGACAATTTTGGGGATTTCACAGGCTGAGTCTTGGCCGGGGAATCCTGGGGCTTTAAAAGGCCCCTAAGAATAAGCTTATTCTTACGCTCCTGCAGAACTCTTGGACTAAATGCATGGCAGACAGAACAAGAGTCCTGCAGGTGCACAGCGCCCAAGTGAGGATGTATCCAAGGCCTAAAAAGGAAAACATAACAAAACAGGAAAGATTTTTTGAAGAAAATTATGAAAACATTTAGTACGGAAGATAGGAATTTTGTAGTAGGAGTTCTAAGTGAATTTACATATTTTTCCCCAAGGTACAAAAAGTGGGCTAGGCAGCAATTATATTTTTCAGAACATGTGTATTTAATTGAAAATGTTGATATGCACCTAACTTTTACAGATCATGCATCATAAACTAAAATAAAAATGCAGGCTAATGAAAAAAATGAGACACTGGTGCTTCCCTATCCATCTGTTAAAAGGACAGGAATTTAAGAAATGAGTACTGAAAATTATTCGGGAGTTATTAAAGTAGATATTTTTTCTGAAAATATAGCTAGACAAGCAACTGTAGAATGCTAAAGAAAAAATGAGGGACTACCTTGATAATATACATGGGTTTACAAAGACCGCTGTTAACCAGCTGCTTTTGGTAACTCCAAAGCAGGACAGACGTTTAAGCACAATGGCTTGGGCAACAGAAAGTAGAAAGGGTTGTTGCCAAGCTTAGGGAGCCTATAACAAGGAAAATAAAGTACAGTTTTGTACCTACCATAAATGTAGATGTCCGATAGATATGCAACTGCAGTCATAACATATGGGTTGTCCTGCCTCAGGCAGCCCTCGGTCGGCCGAATTCCAAAGTCTGGGTCGGCCGGCTGGTGTCGCCTCCTCTCCGACATCACCACGGCTGGAGTATAAAGGCATCGGCCGACGCCATCTTCTTCAGTGTTTCTTGCCCCAGATGCCAGGTGCCCTCCTAGGAAGGCTAAGTTTGGTGAATGAATAAAAATAATTCCAAACATGCACAACAGTAATAAACAGATACACCATAGGAGATACCCCCAGCTAATAGGAAAAGGGATAGGGACCCATAAAGAAAGTTACAGAGGGGTAGGAGGGTGGGAAAATCCGACTGCAGTTGCATATCTATTGGACATCTACATTTATGGTAGGTACAAAACTGTACTATGTCCTTCAAGAAGGCAACTGCAGTCATAACATATGGGTTGAACACCATAGCCAAGCTGGGGGTTGATGGAACTATGAGAAGGATGGTGTAGCTAAAATACCCTGCAGGACTGCCGAACCAAAGCCTGCTCGGGATCTGGAGTATAAGGGAAGGTTGTAGTGCTTGGTAAATGTATGCACGGAGCCCCATGTAGCAGCCTCTAAAATGTCCTTTGTTGCCACTCCTCTTAGGAAAGCTGTGGATGTGGCTATAGCTCTGGTGGAATGTGGCCTAATATTGGCTGGCACACCTTTTCCATGGAAAGAATAGCAGAATCTGATGCAATGTCCAATCCATTTTGAAATTGTTTGTTTGGAGATTGCTTTTCCTTGTACTCCAGCAGCATAGGCTACAAACAGTTGGTCAGACTTTCTGGTGGCCTTAGTTCTGTCCAAGTAGTAGCGTAGTTGCCTGTGTATGTCCAAAGTATGCAGTAGTTTTTCCCCCCTATTTTGAGGATTGGGGAAGAAAGTAGGCAGGTGAATAGCTTGATTTAGAGACACCCTGGAAATAACTTTTGGCATGAATGTAGGATTAGTTCTTAGAAAAACTCTGTCCTGATGAAAAATGAGGAAGGGAGGCACTGCCATGAGTGCCTGTATCTCCGAGACTCTTCTTGCAGATGTGACTGCCAATAGGAAGACCGTTTTCCATGATAGAAATTGCATTTCTGAAGTTGCTGCTGGCTCAAATGGAGGAAGAGTTAATTTTTCCAAAACAAAATTGAGGTCCCATGCAGGTACTGGCTGTTTTCTGGGAGGTTTGATATTCTTTATCCCTCTTAGAAACTGTCTTAGCAAAGGATGTGAAAACACTGGAGGGTCACAGTTGTATTTTGCTGAGATTGCTGAGGCGTGAATCTTTATAGAAGAGTATGAGAGTCCAGTATGAAACATTTCTGCCATGTATTCTAATATCTGAGGTATACTCAGTAATGTTGTGTCCTGACCCCTGTTGGCATTCCAGATGCTGAATCTCTTCCACTTGGCTGAATAGGTTTTTCTGGTGGAAGGTCTGCGTGCTTCCAGCAAGATCTCTTGAACTGTTTTGGAAAGAGATATCGGAAGGAGTCATGGTAGCCTCCAGGCTGTCAGATGCAATGTTTTCAGGTCTTGATGTACAGTCCTGTAATTGTGTTGTGTTAGGAGCAGGGGCCATAGGGTCAGAGGCCATGGTTTGGTCCGAGTTATGCTCAATAGCAATGGGTACCAGGGTTGTCTTGGCCAGTCTGGAGCTATCAAAATGCCTGTTGGTTGTTCTGCTTTGATCTTCAGTATCACCTTGGTCAGCAGAGGCAGAGGAGGGAATGCATAAATTTTTAGGGAATTCCAGCTGAAGGAGAGAGCATCCGTTTTCCAGGCTAGAGGATGGTGGGTCCTTGTGCAGAACTTTTCCAGGTGATGATTTAAGTGGGAAGCAAAAAGATCTACGTCCGGTCTTCCCCATGTCTTTGTCAGTTGCGAGAAAATGTGAGGGTGCAGCATCCATTCGTGTGGATCTATGAAATTTCTGCTCAGCTTGTCCGCCAGTACATTGTCCTTGCCTGGCACAAACTGGGATTGTAAATGTATCTTCAGGCTCAGGGATTTTTCCCAGAGAAGCATTGTTAGTCTGCAGAGGGGATAAGAATGAGTGCCTCCCTGCTTGTTTATATACCACATGACAGTGGTGTTGTCTGTCCTTATTAGCAAATGCCCTTGTTGTAGTGATTTTTCGAAAGTCTCAATTGCATGTATCACTGCCAACATCTCCTTTTGGTTTATGTGCAGATGTCTTTCCTTTGGTGTCCATAGACCCTGTATGCATCTGCCCTCCATGTGCGCCCCCCATCCATGATCTGAGGCGTCTGTTGTAATCATTTGACCTGCTTGAGGTCTGTTGAAAGACATGCCTTTGTTTAGCTGACTGGCTTGAGCCCACCACAAAAATTCCTTTTGCAGACATGGAATAAGTGGAATTACGTCCTCTAGGCTTTGGCTGTGTTGAGACCATAAGTTTTTTAAATACCATTGCAGCTTTCTCATATGAAGTCTTGCCAAAGGTATCAGAAGAATGTAAGATGCCATGAACCCCAGGGCCTGCAGGATTTTCCTTGCAGTCAGCTGGGAGAGTTTTGCTAGGCCTTTGAAGTACTCTGGTAAATGCTGTTGTTTTTCCTCTGTGAGGTAGGCCATTTGGTTTTCTGTGTCCAGTTTGGCTCCTAGGAAAATAATCTGTTGGGATGGCAGTAGTCTTGACTTCTGAATGTTGACTGTGTATCCCAAGGCCTGCAGTAGTTGCATGACATAGTCCAAGTTTGCTTTTAAGGTTGGTTTGTTGTCTGCTTGTATGAGGCAGTCGTCCAGGTAGGGGTATATTTGAATCCCCTGGAGTCTGCAGTGTGCCACTACTGATGCCAGGCATTTCGTGAACACTCTGGGCGCAGTAGATAAGCCAAACGGCAATGCTGAGAATTGATAATGCTCTGTCCCTGCAAGAAATCTGAGGTATCTTCTGCAGCTTTGTCTGATAGGGACATGCAGGTATGCCTCCTTGAGGTCCAGAGTGACCAGCCAAGACCCCTTGCCCAGCATGGGAAGGAGTTGCTGCAGTGTCAGCATTTTGAACTTTGGCACAATGAGAAAAGTATTTAGAGTTGACAAGTCCAGTATGGGTCTCCATTTGTTTTCTTTTCTTGGAACAAGGAACAGTCTTGAATAAAATCCCTGGCCTTGTTCCTGAGGAGGAACCCTTTCTATTGCTTTTATACTTAACAGCTTTGAAACTTGAGTGAGTGCCTCTGCCCTTTGATGATGTGGCAGGTTTGGCATGTCTTACTGGTAATGTATGGAAGTGGAATCTGTAACCCTTGTCTATTAAATCCAGAATCCAGTTGTCCTTGGTTAAGATATGCCAGTTTTGTGAGAATAAGGATAATTTTCCGCCCAAAGGTGCTTCTCTTTGAGCCTTTGTAGGCGGTACAAAAGTCAAGTCATTGTGATCGTCCTTGTGGTGCAGCTGGACTGTCTGCACCACTTCTCTGATTTGGAGGTTGCCATTGGCGGCCCCTGTAAGATCCTCGGTATTGCCCTCTACCTCGGGCACGCCTGCTTTTTCCCCTTTGAAACTTGTCAGAGCCTGGGAAGGACCAATTCTTTGAGGGCCAGTTTCTGCTGAATCTGGGTGGCTGAACCTGAAGGAAATCCTTGACTGTCTGTACTGACTTTGCTTTTTCCTCAATGGATTTCAACACATCTTGTGCATTAGCACCAAAAAGCTTCTGTTTTTCCAGAGGTGCATCCAGTAACTTTACTTTAACATGGTCAGGCAAAGAGTGATCTTTTAACCAAGCATGTCTACGTATCACAGCCCCAGTCATAGCTGCCCTACATGAAGCTTCCAATGCATAACCACACTGAAGAAAATGGTTGTTAACCTGCTGAGTGTTATGTATATGATCCTGCAATGCCTTTTTATCAATAGGCTCAGGGGAGGCTAACTTTTTCTGTAAATCATCCAGTAAAAAATCTTGGTACTGAAACATGTGAAAAAGGCAGTTAAGTGACCTTATGGCTAGGGTGGTAGAGGTATAAACTTTTTTTTACCCCATCTCTCCAGTGACCTTGCTTCCCTGTCTGCTGGCAGTGGATTTTTGGCAGTGGAAGTAGCCACTCCCTTGGGGCCCTGTGAAATAGTTTCTAGATCCACAGAGTGGGCCTTAAAAAGATGCTTGTGAGTGTCAGGGACCCTATAATATCTGTCAGGCTTGACAGGAGCAGGGGGGAGAGAATCAGGGTTAGCACTGGAGTCAGAGAAAACATCATCCAAAACATCCATAACTGGCGGAATAGCCAAAGGTCTGTGCTGGGGAAGCTTGAGGAAGGTACGTAGCCTTTTCCTGGAATCAGAGAATTCCTGACCCTGCCATTTAAAATGTTCCCTCATGGAATGCAGGACCTCACCAAATGAGAAATCCTCTAGAGGGGAGGCAGAGGGAATTGACTCCTTAGCATCAGAGTCCTCGTAGGCCTGAAAGGATTCTTCTTGGGTATCAGAATGCTCAGAATCCCCAGAGGCTTAATCTGAAGAGAGGTCGTCAGCCTGCTCAGTTCTGGGCCTTTTCTCTGCAGGTGGCTGAGAGCCTCTGTCTGGATGAGGCTGAGATCCCCTGATAAGAGAAATAAGATCTGCAGCAAGAGACATGATCTGCTTATCAGAAGAAGGGGCCTGGGCAGCGGGTTTAGGATGGGCCTTGGCCTGGCTGGCGGCCTTAGCATGTGAAAGGCCTTGATGGACATGGATACAGGAGGCCTAGCAGCCCCACGTGCTGGAGTAACCTTGTCTACAAGAAATGGTGTCGGGTAGATCCAGAACTTCGGTTTCCGGAGGAAAATCAACAACCGGCACCGGAGAGATCTCCGAGACCGAAGGTCGTGTTAACGCTGTGTCGTCGGCCTGGAGCGGTTGAGTTACCACTTCCGAAGGGACCGGAGCACTAGCGGAGGGTTTAGTAGCAGCATCGGTAGTGGACGCGGGCCGAGGATGTCGGTCCCGGTCCTTTCGTTTTTTGGCAGATTGGGTTGTCAGTTGATCCGACGGCATGATATACGCAAAAGATTCACCGAAAAAGTCCTCGGCAAATTCTGCCCGGCGCCTGAGAGTACGCTTATTAAAGCAAGCACAGGCAGCACAGGCCGAGACGTCATGGTCTGGGCCCAAGCAAGGAAGGCAGAGAGAATGGAAGTCCTTATGAGGTATTTGTTTACCACAAGACAAACAATTATTAACTTTCTCAATTTGTTCTGACATCGGCTGAGGCAAGAAAAAATGTTCCCCAACGGGGTACTTAGCTTTTAGATGACTTTGGTACTGAGAACACAGGAGCTGACCGACCGGCACTTGCGAACTGCTTCGGGCACCGCGCGGCAAGAAAGACTGAAGAAGATGGCGTCGACCGATGCCTTTATACTCCAGCCGTTGTGACGTCGGAGAGGAGGCGACACCAGCCGACGCCGGACCCAGACTTTGGAATTTGGCCGACCGAGGGCTGCCTGAGGCAGGACAACCCATATGTTATGACTGCAGTTGCATTCTTGAAGGACATCCATGGATTGTGCACATGTACTAGAAATCTTTTGGAAATGTTATGAAAATCTGTATAAAAAACAGAAATGTGGAAATTAAGAAAAAGTATAAATAGAAAAGTTTATGGAAGAATTAAATATGCCAAGCTCAATTACTGACAGGATAGAAGACCAGATTAAAAATGGTGATGTATAACCAGTCTACAGGAAAGCCCCCCAGGAATAGACTGTATTCCTGTTGAAGTTTGGAAGCTAGGCGGAAATAAAGTGCTAAAGATCTGGAAGGTTTTGTTTAATAGTATTTTAAAAGAAGTAATACCAGCATCCTGGAAGAAAGCAGTGGTGGCTGTAATGCCTAAATAGAGTAAATACTTAATAGGTCTAGCTTCATATACACCCATTTCAATTCTAAACCATGATTATAAACCGTTTATGTCAATAATGGCTAAAAGAATGGCAAAGGTGATGCCAAAATTATACAGATCAATGTGGTTTTGTGGAGGGGAAGCAAACATTTGATTATATTAACAGAACAATGATGATCCAGATGGAAGCAGAATGTAAGAAAATAAGAAAAAGTGGGTCTTAATGCAAAAAAAGCATTTGACAGAGTAAACTGGGATTTTATGAATAGAGCAATGGAAGCATTTGCATTCCCTCATAAAAATTATAAGGTTAATTAGGAGGATATGAAAGGGACTGGAGGTGAAAAATTAAAATGGAGTGGGGGAGGAGGGTCTTCCCTGAGGAACCACACAGGGGTGTGCTTTTTCCCCTTTGTCATTTGTGTTACATTTAGAACCTCTGACAAAGAAAATAAGGGACTTAGAAATTCATATAATTGGCATGGTAGTTAAAAAAAAAATTGAGTTTTTTTACAGATGACATTATTTTCTACCTGTTAAAACCGAAAAGTACAGTTACATATACTTACCATAAATGTCGATGTTAGGGTGCACTCACTGTTATAGTCCTAACTTGTGGGATTTTCCGCCATGGAAGCACTTGGCTGGCCTGACTACCAAAGGGCTTTCATGGCATGAAATCCCACAAATTAGGTTTGCAGCAGTGAGACATGAAGAATATAATGACATTTCAGTGTTGTGAAAAATTCTGAGACCGTTTAAAGTCTTTTCAGGATACAAAATTAAAGATAAAACACAGTTGATGCAAACTATGTATTTACATAAGAACCGGTTCAGCAGTACCCATATTTATGGGGACATGATAAAATTAAGTAGTTAGTATGTTTTTGGCAACTAAGGATATGTGGGGAGGAACTGAGAAACTGGAAACTGTTTTATGTATATGGATAGCAAGACACAAGCAGTAAAAATGTTTTTAGTTCCTTTAATTTTACACACAGGTCAGGCATATTTTTATCAACAAGTGGAGAAGTTGTGAATAGCAATTAAGAGTTAAAGGATTTTATCTGGGAGGGGAAGATCCTTCCAATAAAACAAGGTGGCTTGGGATTACTACAGAGTTAAGGTTCCTATACATAGCACAAGCAGAAAAGTACAGTTTTGTACCTACCATAAATGTAGATGTCCGAACAGGATTGCATCTGCAGTCCTTACAAATGGGTTGTCCTGTCGTCAGGCAGCCCTTGATCAGCAGTTCCAAAGTCTGGGTCTGGCCTCGGCTGGTGTCGCACTTCACCCGACGTCATAGCTGCAGTTCTTCGGGTATAAAGGCATCAGCCGACGCCATTTTCCTCAGTGTTTCTTGCCCCAGATGCCAGTTGCCCTCTTGGATAGCTAAATTTTGGATAAATGCCAATGTTTCCAAATAGTAGAAGGCAAACACAAAAAATAATCATGTATGTACATATATACAAACAAATACACCATAAGAGATCCCCAGCTAGCTATTAGGTGGGCAAATACCCTAGGAATACCACAGAGGGAAGGAGGGTGGGTAATCCTGACTGCAGAGCATAATCCTGTTGGGACATCTACATTTATGGTAGGTACAAAACTGTACTATGTCCTTAAAGGATGCATCTGCAGTCCTAAATGGGTAGAATACCATAGCCAAACTAGGGGAGGAGGAAGAGGAAATTATGGTGTAGTTAGGATCCCTTGCAAAACAGCAGTGGCAAACCCTGCTCGGGATCTAGAGTATAAAGGTAAGTTGTAATGCTTGGCAAATGTATGCACGGAGGTCCAAGTAGCAGCCTCTATAATGTCCTTGGTAGCCACTCCTCGTAAGAAAGCTGTGGTAGTGGCTGTAGCCCTTGTAGAATGAGGCCTTATGTTCTGTGGAGTTTGCTTTCCATGGTAGGAGTAACAGAATCTAATGCAATTTCCTATCCACTTGGAGATTGTCTGTTTGGAAATTGCTTTTCCTTCCCTTCCTGTTGCATATGCTACCAGAAGCTGGTCAGTTTTTCTATTGCCCTTGGTTCTGTCTAGGTAGTAGCGCAACTGTCTATGTACATCCAAAGTATGCAGCAGTCTTTCCCCTCTGTTCTGTGGATTGGGGAAGAAGGTAGGTAGGTGGATTTCCTGGTTTAAAGACACTCTGGATACCACCTTAGGCATAAATGTAGGATTAGTTCTCATGGACACTCTATCTTGATGGAAGATTAGGAAGGGTTGTACTGCCATTAAAGCCTGTAGCTCAGAAACCCTTCTTGCTGAGGTAACTGCCAGCAGGAAAGCAGTTTTCCAGGATAGGTGTTGAAGATCTGCTGTTGCTGCTGGTTCGAAAGGGGAGTGTCAATTTTTCTAGCACAAAGTTCAAGTCCCATGCTGGTAATGGTGGTTTCCTAGGAGGTTTTACATTCTTAATTCCTCTCAGAAACTGCCTGAGTAGAGGATGCGAAAAGACAGGGGGATCGAAGCTGTATTCTGCAGAAATAGCTGATGCATGTATCTTGATGGAGGAATAGGACAGGCCTGTATGGAAAAGCACTGCCAAATACTCCAGGATGTTGGCAATGTCTACCTTTGACACATCTTTGCCCCTTTCAGTACTCCAAATGAGAGACCTTTTCCATTTTCCTGCATAGTTCCTTCCTGTTGAGGGTCTGCGGGCCTCAAGGATAATGTCTTTAACCCTTTGGGATAAATCTGGGCTAGTTGCTCTTATGTAATGTTCCAGGCAGTCAGCTGCAGAGTTTTCAGGTTTGGATGCAGGATGTTGTAGTCGCTCTGAGTTAACAGCAAGGGAATCAGGGGTAGTGTCCACATTTTCCCCCGAGACATGCTCCTCAGTAATGGGTACCAATGTTGTCTTGGCCAATCTGGAGCTATCAGAGTGATCCTTGGACGTTCCTCTTTGATTTTCAATAGCACCTTGTGCATCAAAGGAAGAGGTGGGAATGCATATGCTGTCAGGCCTTTCCAACTGAAGGATAGAGAGTCCACCTTCCAAGCAAGTGGGTGGTACGTCCTTGTGCAGAATTTCTTGAGCTGGTGATTGAGTGGGGATGCGAATAGGTCTATTTGTGGCAGTCCCCATTTCTTTGTGATGACCTTGAAGATGTCCGGGTGTAGCATCCATTCGTGAGCATCCGAGGTAGTTCTGCTTAATATGTCTGCTAGGATGTTTTTTTCCGGTACAAAAATTGCTTGTAACTGAATGTTGTAGCTCAGAGCCATATTCCATAGGTCCAGTGCCATCCGGCATAGAGGGTATGAATGAGTGCCTCCCTGTTTGTTGATGTACCACATGACTGTGGTGTTGTCTGTCCTTATCATCAACTGCCCTTCTTGGAGGAATGGTCTGAAATTCTGGATTGCTAGTTTTACTGCCAGCATTTCCTTTTGATTTATGTGCAGGTGCAGCTGATCTGGAGTCCATAAGCCTTGTATGCACTTGTCCAGCATGTGGGCCCCAACCGAGGTCTGAGGCGTCCGTTGTGATGGTTTGGCTTGGTTGAATGCTGTGGAAGGGCAAACCTGGGTTTGACTGGCATGCCTGAGCCCACCATAGGAACTCTTGTTTCAGGCATGGAATTAGTGGTATTTCGGTTTCTAAGCTGTGCCTGTGTTGAGACCATAAATTCTTTAGGTACCACTGTAGCTTTCTCATATGCAGTCTTGCATGAGGGACCAGGATTATGCAGGATGCCATGAAGCCCAAGGCCTGCAGTACCTTCCTTGCTGTTAGTTTGTTCTGCTTTGTTAATGCCAAGAAGTAGAGAGGAAGTTGTTCTTGTTTTTCTGCAGTTAGGAATGCCATCTGTTTTACTGTGTCCAATTCTGCACCTAAGAAGGTTATTCTTTGGGATGGTGTCAGTCTTGACTTTTTTATATTGACTGTATATCCCAGGGCTTGCAGTAAGCAAATGACTCTTTGTAAGTCTTCTGTTAGCTTGTTTTTGTTGTCCGCTTGTATCAGGCAGTCGTCCAGGTATGGATATATTTGGATTCCCTGAAGCCTGCAGTGGCGATTACTGATGCCAGGCATTTCGTGAACACTCTGGGCAGTAGATAAGCCAAAGGGCAATGCTGAGAATTGATAATGCTCTGATCCTGCAAGAAATCTGAGGTATCTTCTGCAATTTGGTCGTATGGGGATGTGCAGGTATGCCTCCTTGAGATCTAGAGTCACCAGCCAATACTCCTTGCCCAGCATGGGAAGAAGTTGCTGTAGGGTCAGCATTTTGAATTTTGGAACAATGATGAATGTGTTTAAAGCGGACAGGTCGAGAATAGGCCTCCAATTTTTCTCTTTTCTTGGTACCAGGAATAGTCTGGAGTAAAATCCCTTGCCTTGTTCCATAGATGGTACCCTTTCCACAGCTCTCATCTTTGCTAATTGAGCTATTTGTTTTAGAGCCTCTGTCTTTTGATTTGGTGGTAGGTTTGGCATTCCTCTTTTTCCTGGTAAAGTATGGAAATGAAACCTGTAGCCTTGGACTATAGTTTGCAAAATCCACTTGTCTCTTGTGATATAGTGCCAGTTTTTTGAAAATAAGGCTAACTTTACGCCTAAGGGTGCTGCTATTTGTTCCCTGGTAGGCGGTGCCAGAGCCAAGTCACTGTGATTGTCCTGTTGCAGTGGTAGTAGTTGTGTCTGTGCCTCATTGGTTGTTACCTTGCCACTGGCGTCCCCTGTACGCACCTCCTCTGGATTGATTTCTGCCTCTTGAACGCCTATTTCTGCCTCTCTGAGTTTTAGAGGAGTCTGGAAAGGACCAATTTTTGGAAGGCCAGTTCCTGCTAAACCTTGGAGGCTGAACCTGTAAGAAATCTTTCACTGTTTGTACAGATTTTGCCTTCTCTTCCATTTTCTTCAGTACCTGTTGAGCAGGAGAACCAAATAAACTGACCTTATCCATAGGAGCATCTAATAGTTTTGCTTTAACATGATCCGGCAAGACCTGTTCTTTCAACCATGCATGCCTTCTTATAACTGTGCCAGTAATGGCTGATCTAAAGGAAGCCTCCAGTGCATCATAGCCACATTTTAAAGAATGGTTACTAACCTGCTGAATGTTATGCACCATTTCTAGAACATATTTCTTATCTAAAGAATCATCAGAGGACAGTTTCTTGGTTAACTGATCAAGCATAAACTCCTGGTATTGGATCATATGAAACTGACAGTTCAATGCCCTAGCTGAGAGAGTAGCAGAGGTGTATACTTTTTACCCCATCTCTCTAAGGACCTGGATTCCCTTTCAGAAGGGAGAGGGTTTTTAACTGAGGTCGAAGCTACTGCCTTAGGCCCCTGGGAGATAGTCTCGGGATCTGCAAAGGGAGCCTTGTATAAATGATGATGAGTGTCCGGGACCCTGTAGAACCTATCGGGCTTAGCAGGGGCTGGAGGTAAAGTATCAGGAGCAGTGCAAGCATCATTAAATGCATCATCTACAACAGGAAGAACTGGAGGTATAGCTAAGGGCCTATGTTGTGGTAAATGCAAAAAGGTCCTAAGCCTTTTCCTTGAATCTGAGAAATCTTGTCCCTGCCATTGGAATTGCTCTCTCATGGCATGTAAAGTTTCCCCAAAGGAAAATTCCTCTGGTGGAGAGGCAGAAGGAATCGATTCCTCAGCATCGGAGTCTTCATAAGTAGAAAAAGGGGCCTCTGGATGGTCTGTATTGTCTGTATCATCAGAAGAATCATCTGAGGACACTGGCTCAGGGGGCACTGCTCTAGGTCTCTTTTCTGGAGGTTGAGAGGCCCTGTCTGGGTGAGATTGGGATCCCCTTATTAAAGAAATGAGATCCTCTGCCAGAGTAAGCATTTGGGAACTGGAACTGGGCCTGTGAGAGGGGGGCTTAACAGGCACAGACTTAGAAGTTTTGGCTGCTTTAGCCCTGGCAAAGGCCTTTATGGACATGGCTGCAGGCGGCCTAGCAGCACCACGTGCAGGGGTAGAAACATCCAAAGGGATGGTATCCGATAATTCTTGTGAAACCACAGTAGCAGGTTGAACTTCAGAGGCCGATTCAACCAGGGTAGAAGGGGCCTCGGTAGTAGTCATGGATTCGGCTGAAGATAGAACCGTTTGCTCGGTTTCGGCTGAAACCGAGACACTCGCGGTTTGCTTAACCGCGGTTTCGGCCGAAACCGCGGACCGCGAGTGTCGGTCCTTTTCTTTGCGTTTCTTAACAACTTGTGAAGTCGGAGGATTCGACGGCATTATGTACGCAAAATCTGAGCCGAAAAACTGTTCAGCAAACTCCGACCGACGTCTAAGCGTCCGTCAGTTGAAAGAAGCACAGGCTAGACAAGCTGCTACATCGTGGTCTGGGCCTAAACAAGGTAAGCAGTAAGAGTGGAAATCTTTATGAGGTATTTGTTTCGACCGGCACTTGCGAACAGCTTCTGCTTCGGGCGCCACGCAGCAAGAAAGCCAGAGGAAAATGGCGTCGGCTGATGCCTTTATACCCGAAGAACTGCAGCTATGACGTCGGGTGAAGTGCGACACCAGCCGAGGCCAGACCCAGACTTTGGAATCCAGCCGACCGAAGGGCTGCCTGACGACAGGACAACCCATTTGTAAGGACTGCAGATGCATCCTTGAAGGACATGCTATAATTCAAAGTGGAAAGGGAAGATGATTAAACAGGAGGGAAGCTTAAGAAACAAAGAGTGGAAGAACAAAAACAATACAGAATATTACATTCATAAAGTAGCAGAAAGTATTCTAAGAACTAATCCAACATCGGGACAAAGTAGATTTTGCCAGTAGGAATAACTGCAATTAGGGGTGCAGACAACAGGGGGCTAGAATTTACTGGAGAAAAGTGGCAAAAGAATCCAAGGTATTGGGAACAAATAATTAGAGAGGGAAAAGGTAATAGAATGGGAAGAGGCCAGAATTCATTTCGGACTGCAAGCTAGAGATTGCCTTCACAATTAAGGACTGATAGAGTATAGGCAGACAAAGACACGGGGATCCTAAGCAAAAGACCAGCACTGGTAGAGTTTTTTAGTAGACTCTAGAACAGAAGCTGCTGTTAAAAAGGGATAATTAGTAATGCATATAAAGTACTGCATTATAACTATAGGAATCAATCAGAGGATGTTAGAAAGGATTGAGAAGAAAGAATGGATAAGCAATTCACAAAGAAATAATGGGGGATATATGTATGGCTCCCAAATACGCAACAAAGTCTAGAAGATTAAATATGTTTGCTTGGAAGTGTTTGAACAGGTACTTTCAAATGTCAAGCAGACTCCAAAGAATTTTTCCTCATGTAGATTGCAAATATTGGAGGTGTGATAGGGAAGAAAGACTTAACTGGGAACATCTTTTTTTGGATAGGGAAAAAAAAGAGGCAACTGGGAACATCTTTTTGGGAGTGCAAGGAGTTGGCAGACTTTAAAACTTCCATGCACGCTACTCTAACAGAAAAAATGGGTGAACAAATATGCATAACTAAGGAAATGATTTTTTGAGTCATGATAGAGAATCGAAATTGCCTAGCTATAGTAAGGCCTTGCTGAGTTTAATTCTGGTGACTGCCAAAAAAGCAATTAGAAAATGGAAATCTAAGTCTAACCCAACTGTACTAGAAGTAATGAATATAGTAGGAGATAAAACTGAGATCTTTAGAAAAGGGTAGGAGCAAATTACAAAGAAAAATGGAAATTGTGGGAACACTACATGCAGAATAATGTTTTGGAGGAGGAAAAATGTTTAAGGGAAGGCCTTTGTAATGTTTGACTGAGTGGCGAAATACGTGATTTACGTTGTCTACAAATTAAAATATATCATATGTTTTTATTTTAATTTATATAAACATTATAATTGCCTATTTCATTAAGTGATAACTTACTAAAGATGTTTCTATTTAAAAAAAAAAAAAAAAAAAAAAAAAAAAAAAGAGGGGGGGTCCATGGAGAGGCTGAAGGATGAAAAAGAAGTTATGTACTCAACATAACATTCCATCTGAGTAGTTCGACTTCATTTGTCAGCAACGTGTGGGTTACGGATCCGATACAGATCCGAGCCGGCAGCTTACCAAGCTAAAGATCCGAGCTCCAAGTTCCTCCCCCTTACCCATACTACACTGAAACCTCCTTCCACTCCTCAGATCGAGTTTGCCACCCAATACGTGACACACAACCTAAGACACCAAAAACCTGACCTGAACACACACCAGGCTTGTCAACTCAGGACATCTAGCCCAAGCAGTGAAATAACCACCAAGGTCAGGGGGAAGGAGGGAGGGAAGGTTGCTGACAAATGAAGTCTTAACTACTAAGATGGAACGTTATGGTGAATACATAACTTCTTTATCAGAAGTAGTTAGCTTCATTCGATCAGCAACCTGTGGGACAGAGTCCCGAGCTACCCGAAATCTTGGCAGGCTCTTAAGGAAGGATATTCCGGAGCACTGCAGAGCCAAAGGAAGCCCTTCCTCTAGACACCATATCTAGCTTATAATGAGTAATAAAAGTGTGAAAGGAGGCCAAGGTAGCTGCTGAAGAAATATTATCCAGGGAAACTAGACCAGATTGCAGCAGAAGTAGCCATTGAACGGGTGGAGTGAGCATGAACCCCATTCTGGTTCTGGCAATGCAAGTTCTTTATAAGCTTGTAAAATACAAAGCGAAATCCATTTAGCGACAGTCACCTTCAAAACTGGCTTTCCTAAAAAGGGTTTAGCAAAAAAAACAAAAAGCTGATCAGATTTATGGAAAGGTTTGGACCTATGCAAGTAAAAACGTAACTGCCTGTGAACATCCAGCAAATGAAGTTTGTATTCCCCTTTATTTTGAAAATTAGGGAAAATACAGGCAAATTAATAGACTGATTAATGTTCGACTCCGAAGCAACTTTAGGAAGTAAAGACAGGTTAGTCCTGAGTGACACCCTATCCTTATGAAAAACTAGGTATGGGGGCTTCATATATAGCGCCTGAAGTTTCGACACTCTAATGGATGAAGTGATAGCTAACAGGAAGGCTGTCTTCCATAACAAAAATTTCAAGTCAACTGATGCTGCAGGCTCGAACGGGGGCACAGCTAAGGCCTGGAAAAACCAAAGTCAAATCCCACGGAGTGGAAGGATTTGTGATAAGCGGTCTCAGGAGAAAAGTACCTTTAATAAAAGTCTTGCAAATTCTGGCAGCAGCTACAGAACCGAAATTTTCCCCTACATGAAAATGGGAAATAGCCACCAGCTGGACTTTCACTGTGGAAGAGCTGACCCCTTGCTGGAAAATATGAGAAAAAAAGTCTAACACCCCTGAAACTGGAGCGCTAAAAGGATCTAGACTTCTCCATCTACTACTGTAAACTTTTCTCGTAGAGGACTTGTTTGCCGCTACCAGAATGGATTTAACTGGGGAAGACATACCGGGAGCCCTGGCATCTAATGGAACTGGAGTAGCCAAGCTGTCAGCTTGAGGCTGTCCAGATTAAGTGGAATTCCCGAGGGATAACGAATAAGATCGAGAATGGGATCCAAAATCCGGGGTGGAGCTAGAAGATGAGACCGCAGGCAAGGGAACCAAACTTGACTAGGCCAGAATGGGGCTATGAGGAAAACTCTATTCCCCAACCGACGAGCTTTCTGTAAGAATTTTGTCATGACAGGAAGTGGGGGATGCGCATAAAGACGACCAGGTGGCCAAGCATGGACAAGAGTGTCTCTGAGGACTTTCCCCAGCGGGTGAATCAGAGCGAAAAACTCGCGGCACTTCGTGTTGAGCGGCGATGTGAAGAGATCGCAGCAAGGCTGACCCCACCTGAGGAAGATCTGTTCTGCTACATAAGGGTTCAGAGATCACTCGTAAGGTGAAAGGATAGTCCTGCTCAATTTGTCTGCCAAAATGTTGGACTGACCCGGGATGTGCATTGCTACCAGAAAGCAGATGGTGGAGATCACCCGTTCCCACACACTCATGGCCTCTCGACAAAGGGGATAGGACCTGGTTTCCCCCTTTTGCTGATGTACCAGACCACTGACATATTGTCTGATTGGATCTCAATAGTTCCCAGAGGAAGATAGGTATGAAGGGCCTGCAAAGCTAAAAAGACTGCTCTCACCTCCAGAACATTGATAGGCAGAAGTGTCACGCTTGGGGTCCACGTGCCTTGGACAGTCCTGCCCGAGCAATGCCCTACCCAAAGCGGGAGGCGTCCGTGGTCACCATGTCTTGGGGTGCAGGTGTAACAAAGGGGTGTCCTACTCGCAGATCCTGGGATTGAAGCCACCACACGAGAGAAGCTTTGCACACTTTGCTTAGAGGAATCAGAAAGACTAGAGACGGATATAGTAGAGACCACTGAACTTGTAACGTCCACTAACACTCTCATATGCAGACGTGCACAAGGAACCAGATTTATAGCTGCTGCCATGGACCCTAGGGCTCTCAGGACTAACTCCACTGGGGGTATAGGAGTCTGAAGGTGTGCCAAGACATGAAGGACCAGGCTGTGAAGTCTGTCTGGGGTCAAAAATATCCTGGCCTGAAGAGAATATATTCTTGACCCTATGAAGTCTAGAATTTGAACGGGTTGAAGAGAAGACTTCTTGAGGTTTATTGCGATACCCAGCCGAGTCGACAACTGAAGAAAAAAGTTTCTGGCTAGTACAAGTTGATGCCTGGTGGGGGTGGTGAGAAGCCAGTTGTCCAGGTACGGAAGACCTGAATGTCCTGAAGCCTCAGGTGGGCCGCTACAACTGCCATGACCTTGGTAAACACCCTGGGGGCTGTGGTGAGACCGAAGGGTAGGACCCTGAACTGGTAGTGACTGGCTCCCAGCCGAAAACGGATGAACCTCCTGGATCACCTGCCCATCAAGATATGGAAATACGCATCCTTGAGGTCTATTGAGCACATCCAGTCTTCCTCCTGCAAGAAAGGCAGGATGGATTATAAAGTGAATATCCAGAACTTCTCCTTGGCAACGGACAGGTTCACTGTGGATAGGTTGAGAATCGACCTAAAGTCCTCTGTCTTTTTGGAACCAAAAAACCTGGAATAGATGCCTGATTCAGACTGGTCTAGCGGCACTAGCTGGATTGCTCTTCTTCTAGCAGCTTTTTTATTTCCAAAGCTGCCGCCTCCCTTTGAGCGGGTAGGAAAACCGGAAGCCACCTTCTGTATGGGGGACTGTTAATGAAGGGAAGAGAACAGCCTCTGGATATTATCAGAAGCACCCAGCGATCTGATGTGATGGACTCCCACTGGGCTAGGTGCCTCGAAAAACACCCCCCCCCCCCGACTGCCTCCAGAGAGGAGCAGTCGGGCAACCCCTCAGGGCTGCTGCGCGGGTCAGTTGGAAAAGGGTTCCCGTGACTCGAAGTTCTTCGGTCTGCCTCTGGGCCGGCGTTCACCTTGTCCCCCCTCTGCCTCTAGGGGAGGAGGAGTCCGGAGCGTTCCAGGACTGCTGAGACTTCCAAAAGCACAACTTCTTTTGCCCTCGCTGGTTCCTGGAGAAGGACCTGAGGGTTAGAGAAGCGGATCCCGACGGCCGACAGCGTTTTCCCGTTATTCTCGCTCTGGACTAGCATATCATGGACGGTCTTCCCGAACAGGGTCGAACCTTCAAAAAGGGCAATAGCGAAGGACGCCTTGAAAGGTTCCGAAAAATCGCAAAGCCGGAGCCAGGCACGATGCCTCATGGCAATACCAGACCCAGCTGCCCTAGTGGCTCCCTCGGTGGCATGAGAGAGTAAACACATGGACATATTTGAAACAGACTTGAGAGTGGCCATACGAGACAAGAATGTCAGTCTATCCTCGGCTGAAATGGACTTGGAGAGACTACGTGTACTCCTTCACGAGGTCACATTGCAGTCTAATTACGTGGGCCATGTAAATCAGCCCCCTTATAACAAAGGTAGCTGAAGCAAACGTCCACTTTCCAAGACTATCAATCGCCCTAGACTCCTTGTCCAGAGGATGGACCAAGGAACTTTCCTGGGCCAACCCCTTTTTGGTGGAGGCATCAAATGGGTAACCCTTACTCCAAGTGGGCTTGTCTGCAGGAGGGCTCAGTACTTTGGCCGTTTAGGTATTGGCTCTACAGTGCTGGTACCTTTCAAGCTCTGGTGGTAATGAGGCCCACCAGAGAGTCAGCCGGGGGGGACATCCAAGAGGTAGATGGGCCTGCGAATGCATCCAGTAATACAGACTCGTCAGAGGAAGGTTTTTTGGGGCACGAAACCCCCCCCCCCGATGAAGAATTTCCATTATGTCTCCAAAGAAGTCGTCTTCGGGGATGATCTGGGGGAACCTACCCCTT